>NW_006159999.1:1429376-1437981 GCF_000334495.1 Tupaia belangeri chinensis | reverse complement strand
TAGGTGAAATTATCTCCATTTGCAGATAACATAACTGTATTTATAGAAAACCCAAGGGTACTGAGAAGAAACTCCTGAAAGTAATAAATGAATACAATTAGGTAGCAGACTACAAAGTCAACATACAAAATCTGTAGCACTTCTAAATAACACCAACAAGCAGACTGAGATAGAACTGAAGAAAGTAATCCCACTTACCATAGCCACAAAAAATTTATAAAGTACCTAGGAATAAATGTAACCAAAGAAATCAAAGACCTCTAAAGGAAAACTATAAAAATCTAAAAAAAAAAAAATTGAAAATGACATAAAAAAGTGGAAAGACATCCCATGTTCCTGGATTAGAAGAATTAATATAATCAAAATGGCAATTCTACCCAAATTAATCTACATATTTAATGCAATCCCAATTAAATTACCAGAGACATTCTTAACAGACTCAGAAAAGACAATATAGAATTTGTCTGGAATCATAAAAGACCCCATATTGCCAAAGCAATCTTGTGCAAGAAAAGTTGAGTAGGAGGTATCTCACTCCCTGACCCCAAAATATATTACATAGCTGTAATATCAAAAAAAGCATGATATTGGCATAAAAAAAGACATGTGGACCAGTGGAATAGAATAGAGACTCCAGAAATAAACCTCAAAACATACAGCAAACTGGTTTTTGACAAAGGGTACCAGTCAATCCAGTGGGAAAAAGAAAACCTCTCTAGCAAACGGTGATGGGAAACCTGGGTATCCACCTGCAGAAAGATGAACCTGGACCCCTGTCTCTCACCATGAACAAAAACCAACTCTAAGTGGATCAAAGTTTTAAGCCTGAGACCTCAAACTATATAATTACTGGTGAAAATCACTGGAGAAACTCTGGGAGAGTTTTAAAAAAAAATCTTAAATAAGACCCCTAAAGCACAGGTGATAATTCCAAAAATAGACAAGTGGGAATTACATCAGATTAAGAGTTTCTGCACAGCAAAAGACACAGTAATTAGTGTGAATTGATAACCCTTGGAATGGGAGAATTTTTTTTTTCTTTTTTTGGAGAGGTTTTTGCTATAGGGTGTGTGCACTCGCCAGAAAGACAGAGAGAGACAGAGAGATAGAAAGTGAGAAATCACCCCCGAAGGGGGATGGCATTGCTGCAATCCCTTCTCCTCCATTCTCCTCTTGGGATCTTGGGCACACATGCACATGTATCCAGCATGAGTTTAAGCCGCGGGGTCCAGGACTCGAACCACAGTCAACTACATGGAAGTCCAGCGACATAGCCATTATGCCAATTGCTGGTCCCAGAATGGGAGAATATTTCTGTAAAATATGCCTCAGATAAAGGACTGATAACCAGAATACACAGGGGACTCAAGCAGCTTACGTGGAAAAAAAAAATCGACCCAATTAAAAGATGAGAAAATGAGCTGAACAAATAATTCTCTAAGGAAGACATACAAGCAGCCAGAAATCATTTAGCCAAAATATAATGAGGGAGATGCAGCTCCAAAACACAATGAGATACCACTTAACCCCAGTCAGAATGGTGACAATTAAAAAAAACAAGAAATGGAAAATGCTGGCAAGGCTGTGGTGAAAGGGGAGCTCTCCTACACTGCTGGTGGGAATTTAAATTGATCCAGCCACTGTGGTGAACAATAGGGAGGTTTCTCAAAGTCCTTCAAATAGAACTACCATATACTCCAGCAATTCCATACCTGGGTATCTACCCAAAGGATAGGAAAATGCTCAGTCAGAAAAGTGCTTGCACATCTATGTTTATTGTGACATTATTCACAATTGCTAAGACATGTAACCAACCCACACATCTACAAACAGAAGAATGGATTGAAAAAGTGTGGCACATATACTCTATGGAATACTATTCAGCCATAAAAACAACAAGATCCTGGCTTTTGGTAGAAAGTGGATGAATATGGAACATCTACTAAGTGAAGCAAGCCAGGTTATGAAAGAGAGATACTGTATGTCTCCACTTAATATATACCAACTGTTCATACTCTGTGGTGGAAAATGAAAGATTAGAGGGTGTAGATTCATGGAAAATATGGAAAATGAATACAGGGTACTGTGTGGGAAGAGAATAGGAGATGGAAAAGAGTGTGAGGAAAGAAATTAAAGAGAAAAATAGAGAGACAATATTATTCATGGAATACAGAAATGGATTGTAGTCTGTTGATGATAACATGTATAGTATCCTCAACTAGACTGGTGTGAGGTATATTCATGTAGGGTAAATTAACTTTACAAGCTAAGAAATGTATACTGATTGACCATATAAAATAAAGTTAAAAAATTATAAGAAGAAAAAAAACAAAATTTAATAAACAAAATCTGAAAGATTCATAAGAGTTAAGGATAGAAACAAGAAGGTGACATGATTTTCTTTCTTCCCTGAAGTAAGTGTAGTAAATAACAGAATGAAAGTTGAAACTGGCAGAGCAGAAGAAATGCAATATGCTATAGGTCAATCCTTGTGTGTTGCAGTCTACTGAAATCAACTGTCAGATCCATGACATTGATTAACCATGATCACAAGCCTTCATCTGGTATAGATCTTATAGTTTCCAATAACTCAACACTTGCTGCTCCAGTGGACAGAATAATTTGAATGCAGTTATTAAAAGAAAGAAAGAAAAAGTTTTGACTGATCTAGATCAGATGTTGTTAAGCTCAAATGGAAGGAAGAAAAACTACCTGGGGTATTTTTCTGACTTTAAATATCTCATTAAGAACTTGTACAGATCATCACTACCCAATTCAATTTTCTTCAATAATATCTGCTGTCCAATGCAGTTATCACGAGACTTACATGACTATCAAACACTTGCTGGTTTGACTAAGGAAAAAAAATCAGAAATTGATTTAATTTTAATTATTTAAAGATTAAAATTAAATAGCCTCAAGTAGCTAGTGACTGCTCATTAGATGACAGACATAAACAATATTCTCCTACCATAGTCTTGCTATAGCACTTCAAAAAGAAGCTTGATTTTTATAACTTATAAACTTAAAAATACTTATCACATGAACCCAACAATTTCAATTCAAAGTATTCAGCCAAGAAAATAAGTCTTTTTTTTCTAGCACAAACACTAATTCATAAGTTTTTTATGCAGCATTTATGCAAAATAACCCAAATCTCTATCAATGTGTAAATGGATAAACATATCATGTAATCCCTACAATAGAACACTCAACAATAAAAACAAACTACTAAAACATTAATACAAAATGGACTAATTTAAAAACTAAGAGGTTGAGAGGAAAATTCAACAAATTATCTGAAATTCTAGAGAAGACTAAATTCATTGTAGGGGCAGGAAGCAGACCTGTGGTTTCTTGATTCTGAAAGGGAAGGGAATTTTCTGCAAAGGGATTTGAGGAAAGTTGTTTTTTGTTTGTTTGTTTGTTTTTTAACTTATATTTTATCACATGCCTTTACAGTATACATTGCTTTTTCCACCAGAATAACCATGCATGTCAGTCAAGACAAGGATATTACATTATCATCAGAAAATAGCTTCTCATTTTTTGTCAATTAAACATACTTATACTCATTTTTTTCTTCCCCTTCCTCTTCCCTCCCTTCCATACTAAACATTTTTTTTCTCACATTTTTTGATTCATAAAAGATCTTAAAGTATGGACAAAGTTAGAATCTAGTGACAAGTGCACTGTAAGTTTCTTCTAAAATATTTTTTTTCCTCTCTCTTCATTTCCCCTTTTACTAAAGAGAGATATAAATTAACTTATTTGCAAAAAAAAAAAAAAATAAGTTAATCTGAATTTGATCTGTTATTTGCACAAAGCCCCATAACAATTCCATTTCTGATGCAAGGCAACAGATACTATCCTATTATTGAACTTACACAAATAACCACTCTGCCACAAAACAAGAATGCACACAAATATTTTCCAGTTCCAAAGGGGTCAGGAAGGGAGAAAAGTTTATGTTTCAATGAAGAAAATTCTTTAACAAATTGCTGAATTCAACAACTCAAAAGAAAACAAAAATCCTTAAATCTGGAAGACAAAGCATAGAAGAAAATAATTAACGCTTTAGAAAAAAAATAATAGAATTCTATTTGACCAGTTCGGTCTTGTGTAATCCCCTTTGTTGAATTTGCAGTGTGACTGTGGTCTGACTTTTCCGTTAACATTCAACATTATTATCGATATTTCAGAGCTTGTTCCTACCATTAAGTCGGCCTTTCCCTTGATCAGTTTTGTTCTCTTATTTATCTGTCTTTAATTTTCTTGATATAGTACTCCCTTCAGAACTTCTCAAAGAGCTGGTCTGGTATTGGTAAGTTCTTTTAAGTTTTATCTGCGAATATATTTTATCTTTTCTCCCCAAATGAAGAGTAATTTTGCCAGATACAGTATTCTCGGTTGAAATTGTTTTTCACTTAACACTTTGAATATATTTTCCCATTCTTTCCTTGCTTGCATTGTTTCCAATGAGAGTTCGATGTTAGCATACTGGGATATTCTTTTAAAGGAATTTGACGTTTTTCTCTTGCTAATTTTATTATCTTATCTTTGTCTGTTGTTTTGGTCAATCTGGCTATGTGTGACTTGGAGAAGATCTTCTAGGGTTGATTCTATGTGATTTTTTTTTTTTTTTGTATTTCTTGAGTCTGGATATTTAAATGCCTCTCTAGGTTTGAAGATTTTTCTTCCAGTATTTCATCAAATAGATTATCAATGACTTTATTAGTTTCTTCTCCTTCTGGGATACTGATTATCTGGATGTTTGGCATCTAATGGTATCTAGTTTTACTCGTATATTATTCTCATTTTGGGGTGTTATTTTCTCAGTCATTTAGGTGAACTTTTCTAGGTCAGTGGTTCTATCTTGTACAACTAAGATTAAATCTTCTGCATAATCTAATCTGCTTTTAATACTTTCAAGGGAAGTTTTGATTTCCTGTATTACATCCTTCATCTCTAACAGTTCTATTTGATTTTTTTTGGTGTGTATTTCCTCTTTCAGATAGTGGAAGAATTTCCTCACCTCCTGGAACTCATCATCTCTTTTCTCCTGCATCTTCTGGAGTTTGTTGTCTTTCATCACTTGCATCTCTGTTAGCTTTGTCACTATGAATATCCTAAAATCTTTATCTGACATTTCCAGGAGTTTCATTGTATTGTCTGTGGGTGGTGAAGGGCTGTCCTTTCCCCTTGGGAGAGAGAGAGTTTCTTCATTTCCCTTATTTCTTGTGCCTCTGTGGTGGTGTTTCTGGTCATCTGATGGATTATACATTACTTCCTACCTTCTTGGAGTTAATTCTTAGTATTAGAGGTGCAGGAAAGGAGAGGAACTGCAATTTTTCTACTGTATCGTTTTCCTGATCCTCACCAAGCCACCTGAACTTTTGTCAATGGAACTGGATAATACAAAGGCCTCACAGTTTCAAGGCAAGAGGGGCACACTGACTGAGCTGTGGGCTTTGAAGTATTCAGATGTTGCACTACTGTGCACCTAAACCTGCCCAGACACTCAATGTGTGGAAGGTGAGAAGCAAGATGAGAAAGTCAGGTGAAAGAGGAAACAAAGGGAAAAAATGGGGAAAAAAAAGGAAAAAAACAACAAAACAATGAAAAGAGAAAAAAATTATTTAAAAAAAAAGCAAACAAAATCAGAACCGTGCAGTGTGCTAGCACACACAAAAGTGGCAGAGGAAAGCCACCTCAGATACACATGGATTCTGGATTTTCTCTGGGACATGAGGAAAGTTTCAGAGGTTGTAGAAATGTTTGATATCCCAACTGCAGGGTGGTTACATGGCTAAATATATTTGTTAATCAAACTACATATTTGAAATGTGTGTAAGTTAGGGTACATGAGTTATGTTTCAATAAGGTTAACTGAAATCAGTAAAAAGGTAAAAGACTTGGATCAACTTATCAATCAATTTGACATAATTGGCTTATGTAGAAAACTCCCGACAGTAATAGAAAACACTGCTCCAGAGGCCAGCAGGTGGAGTGGTGGTTATGGTGCTGGACTCCCACATGATTGACCACAGTTCAAGTCCTGAACCTGGCGGCTTACCTTTTCACTTTTCCTCTTTCTCTCTTTCTCTCTGTTTCTCTCTCCCTTTCGCTGTGTGTATATCTCTCCAGTGAGCTCATGAGCCTGATAGAAAATGAAAATAATAATAAATAAAATAAAATAAATAATTCTTAAAAAGAAAACACTGCTCTGTTTAGGAGCACATGAAACATTTACCAAAATAGATGGCAAAGTAGGTTATAACATAAACCTCAATAAATTCCAAGTAATTTAAGTCATTGAAATATAGTCTCTGACTAAAGCAGGAATAAATTAGATGTCAATACTAACAAGGTCTTTAAAAAATAAAAAAAAAATCTAGAAATTATGTAACATAGCTAAATTACCCAAGGGACAAATAAGTTCTCTAAGGGAATGTGTAATTGTGGGTCAGATAGTGCAAGAAAACTTTGAAATCTTCATGCAAAGATGAAGTGAAAGTATGAGTTTAGTGCATGAAACACAAACAGAGAGCAACAAAGAAAAATACAATTCAAATGACTACAAGACAGAAAAGAAACAATTAACTGAAGAATAGTAGCACATTCTTCCTCATCAATATTTACTTAAAATATAGATTAAAATGCCAATCAAAAGAAATAGAGTAGCTGCATGAATTTTTAAAATAATGACAACTGCATGTCGTCTGTCAGACGCTTACTTCCGTTTTAAGGGCACCTCGCCTGAATGTGAACCTATGTAGAGGATACCCCATGTAAATGGTGAAGGTAAACCAAAGAAAGACACGGTGGCTGTACTTTTATTTGATAAAAAACAACTTTTATTCCCTTATTTATTTTTGAAAGGTTTTTGCCTTAGGGTGTGTGCACTCACCAGAGAAAGAGAGACAGAGACAGTTAAGAGGATAAGTGAGAAAGCATCCCCAAGAGGGCATGGGCACATGGCCATCCCTTCTCCTCCATTCTCCTCCCGGGATCTTGGGCATGTACATGCATGCACCCAATGTGAGTCTCAAGTCACTGGATCTGGGACTCGAGCTGCAGTCAGCCATGTGGGAGTCCAACAATGTAACCACTATTCCATCTGCTGGCCTTAACAACTTTTTTTTAAGAATTATGTATTCAATTTTATTTATTATTATTACTTTTTTTCCAATTTGCTTTAGAGCCTGTGTGCTTATCAGAGAGAGAAAGAGAGGAAGAGAGAGAGAGAGAGAAAGAGGGAAAGTGAGAATACAAGCTGCCAGGTATGAGACTCAAACTGTGGTCAGCTATGTGGGAGTCCAGCGCCTTAGCTACCATATCACTTGCTGGCTCCCAAAACAACTTGAAGACAAAAGTAGTCAAAGGAGACTAATAAAGACCTTATATAATGACAAATGATCATGAGGAGGAAACTGTTACATATATAAATATTTTTCAACTCCAACATCAGACCACTAAAATATATAAAGAAAAAAATAACAGAACCAATGGGAAAAATAGATATGCATACGGTAATAGAAGATTTCAATATCCCACTTTTGACAATGGATATGAAATACAGACAGAAAACCAGAAAGATAACAGTAGATTGGACAGCACTAAAGATAAAATGGTTCTACAAATGAGTGCAGGACATTCAACACGTAAGCAACAGAATATGTATTCTTCCGGAGAGAACTTAGAACATGCTCCAGGGTAGATCGTGTGTCAGGTCACAAACCAAGTATTAATACATTTGAAATTATTAAAATCGTATTTGGCCAGTAGGTCTTGTGAAGGTTAATGTGCTGGATCTCACCCACATGGTCTATACTATGCAATTCGCATCCCAGACCTGCCAGCTTGGAAGTCACACCAGGCCTGGGCATGTGTGCCCACGGCCATCCTCCCTGGCGGGTGGTTATTTTTATTTATTTATTTTTTTTACTATAGGGTGACGGTGCAGACAACACAAGCTGATAAAGAGGCTGTCTCCCATGGCCTGGGCTGGGAAGAAACAGCAAGACAAGGCCAGCGGGTTACTAACTCTCCTTGTGTCCTTTTACTGGCCTGTAGTTAATTTCTCTGCCGTGAGTTTTACTGTTATTACGGTACCCTGCAAGGGTAAAATATAAACCCCAACCATTACAATAAAGCCAATTAGTGATCCTGTAAGAATGTGGTTCCCTACAAAGAGGGCAGGAAGTTTGAGACTCCCCCACTTGTCTGTCTAAGCCAAAATTAACATATGTTAGGTCAAATTAGTATAAGCCAAAGTAGCATCAGTAGCATATGAAAACTAAATTAGTTTAAGGCTAGTTTTATGTAAATACCCCTTTCTAGAGCTACAGGCCAAAGTTAGCTCTGCTAGGCAAAGTCAGCACATCCACCCAGAGATAAAACAGAAGAACTCACTAATTGACAGACTCAGCAAATAAAACAAAAACCCAAGGTTTTTTAAGAAAGGAAAAGCCTGAGTGGGGAGGACAGAATGAACGAACCTGAGGGCTCCAGAGAAAGATTAACCACCTTAGCTGGGAGCTCTTATCTAAAACAACAGGTAGCTTTCAACTACAAAGAGTTTCTCATCTATGTGCTGTTGACT
>NW_006159999.1:1373904-1427862 GCF_000334495.1 Tupaia belangeri chinensis | reverse complement strand
CTAAACACCCCTCAATAAATATGTATGTTTTAATAGCCACTGCACTGCAGTCTGGAGCCTGCTCTGGCTGTGGCTGGCTGAGAACATGCTAAGAGGCATTGAGGTCTTAGTCTAATTTTTGTTTCTGTTCACCTGCGCCGCCTCCTACGAGTCAGCCCACCCCTGCTGAGGCTGGACCCCGGCAATAGGGCATATGCACTTGCCATAAAGACAGAGACAGAAAGCGAAAAATCACCCCGCCCCCAGGAGGAATGGCCATGACAATCCCTTCTCTTCCATTCTCCTCTAGGGATCTCGGACACTCACGCATTCACACATGCTCGGCGTGAGTTTAAGACACTGGATCCGGGACTCAAACCGTGGTCGACTACATAGGAGTCCAGTGACATAGCCATTATGCTAACTGCTAGTCCCCTGGTTTCTCATTTTCTCTCTCTCCCCCCATCCTCTGGTGAGCTTATGCATCCTATAGCAAAAATCTAAAAAAGAAAAACAATATTGAAATCATATCAAGTTTCTTTTCCTTCCACAATGATATGAAACTAGACATCAGTAACAGGAGGAAATTAGGAAGATTCACAAATATGTGGAAATTGAACAACACATTGCAAAAAAAAATGTTTCAAAGATGAAATCAATAGGGAAGTCAAAAATATCTGGGGACAAATGAAATTAAAAACCAAAACAATATAAACCAAAATGTACAGGATGGGACAAAGCAGTACTGAGTTTATAGCGATGTCCACATTAAAAAGGATCTCAAGTAAAAACTTGTATTGACACCGCAAAACTAGAGGAAGGACAAACTAACCCCGCAAGGAAGGAGAAAAGAGTAACAGACATAAATAAAATAGAAGTAGGAAAAAATTAGTAAATACTATGAAATTAAGAGTTTTGCTGAGAAGATAATATTAACGAATCTGTACCTAGACTAAAATAGAAAAGAAGATTCAAACCTATAAAAATGAAAGGTAGAAAGGAAATAAAAAGAGGCATAAGAGGATGCTATAAAGTCCTATATGACAATAAAGCAAGTAACCTACAAGACATAGATTTACAGAAAAATACTGCCTGTTTAAACTGAGTTGCAAATTAATAGAAATTTTGAATCAATAAAAGTAAGAATAATACATCAGTAATAAAAAACATCCTAACAAAGAAAAATCCAAGAACTATTTGACTTCATTATTGAATACTACCAAAACTATAAAGAACCAATACCAGTACTTTTCAAACTCTTCCAAAAACTGAACAGGAAGGATACTACTAAAATAATTTTATGAGGCCATATTTACCTTGCCACTAAAGTCTGACAAACACAATCAGATAAACACATAGGCAGATACCCCCAGTAAGCACAGTAAAAGCAAAAAATAAAGGATTACATCACATGATTAAGTGAAATTTATACCTCGACTGCAAAAATCGTTTAAAATATGTTAATTAACAAATGTGACATAACACATTAACAGAATATAGAATAAAAATTGTATGATCATCTCATTAGCTATAGAAACATTGTTTGATCAAATTCAATATCCTTTATAAAATTATCTAAAAATAAAAAAACAAGGAATATGCCTAAACATAATAAAACCACCAATAACACACCCACAGTGAACACCATACTCAATGGTGAAAAGCCCCAAAAAAGCTTTACTTCTAAGATTAAAACAAATATGCCGATTGTTGAGGTCAAAAGGTGACATGGTGGTTAAGGCACTGGGCCCCCACATGGTGGACCATGGTTCAAGGTTTGGATTTGATGGCTTGAAAATCATGTCAGGTACGTGTGTGTCTGAGCCCAAAATCCCAATAGGAAAATGGAGAAGTGAATGCAGCAGGGCCATCCCTCACTTTCTCACTATCTATCTTTGTCTCCCCAGTGACACACTGTATGACAAAACCTTAAAAAATAAATAAATAATCAATAAATAACTGTTCTTCTCATTTCCACTCAACATAGAATCTAAAGTCCTAGCTAGGTCAGTTAGTCAAGACCTAGTAAGCAGAAGGCATCCAGTTGGAAAAGAAAAAAATAAAAGTTTCTGTTTATGGATGACATGATCTTATCGAGAGAAAACCTTCAAGACTCTACCAAAAATCTTTTGAAATTAAAAAAGTATTGGGAACCAGCAGTTAGCGTAATGGCTATGTCGCTGGACTCCCACGTGGTCGACCGCGGTTCGCGTCCCGGACCCAGTGGCTTAAAACTCATGCCGGGCACGTGTGCATGCGTGCCCAAGATCCCAAGAGGAGAATGGAGGAGAAGGGATTGTGGCGTGACCATCCCCCCTGGGGGGTGATTTCTCGCTTTCTGTCTCTCTCTGTCTGTCTGGCGAGCGAACGCGCCCTATAGTGAAAATCTCTCAAAAAAAAATATTAGGGCAAGTTGAAGGTTATAAAATCAGTACACAAAACAGACATGCAGACAAAGAAATTGGATGGCCAGAACAGGAAGTAACTCATCACGTACCATCAACTGATCGCCAATGTGGTGGTCAACACTGCATTGTGGATACGGAGAATTTCTTCAACCAAGTGTGCTCAGAAAACCAGACATCCACATGAAAAAGAAAGAAACTGGACTGCTACCTTAGGCCACACATAGAAATCAAGTCAAAATGCACTAAAAACTCAAATGTCAGGCCTGAAACTGTAAAACTACAAGAAAATACATAGAAAACCCTTTCTGACATTGGACTTGGTGATTATTTCTTGGCTCTGACCCCAAAGCGCAGCTGATAAAAGCAGAAACAAATGAGTGTAAGAAAACGGAGGAGCAGTTGTAGATCTGCAAGTAGACTACATAAAAATTATACTTTGTTTTTATTATAATTTACAATATTATATTAAATAATAAATGAACGGGTTTTAGAATGAACAAGTTTTGAGAATATAGTTCAATGAGTTTGACAAATGTGCGTACCCATGGAAACAGTACACTGGTTAAGATTTAGAACATTTCCATTTCATATGGTTTTTCAGGAATCCCCAGGAGAGGCTAACACCGTCCTGATTTCTATCACCTGTTTAGAGTAATGTTAACTGCTTGACATCTGCATATCGATAAAGCCATAGAGAATGTACGATTTTGCATGTTTTCTTTCACATAAGATTTTTAGATTTCCATGTTATTGAATGTAACAGTAGTTAGTGTTTATTTGTTGCTGATTAGAATTCCGTTGTATAAATAATGCTTTAAAATCTATTCACCAGAAATAGATTTTTATTCACTTTTTTTTCAGTGTTTGTCTATTGTGAATGAAAATTCTAGGAACATTTTTAGAGAAAATAAAAACTATGGATAAATATTTTCATTCATTGTTTTAGTCCATTTTGTACTGTATAACAAAATACCACAGACTGAATAATTTATAAAGCACAAAAATTTATTTTTGATGGTTGAGGCTGCAAAGTCCAAGATTAACACGCTATCATCTGCTGAGGAAGTTTATGCTGTGTCACCACATGGCAGAGGCAGAGGAGAAAAGGGAGAGCCATTTTCACAGCCATTTCAGAGGTGTTAAAGCCACTCATGAGGTGGAACCTTCATGGCCTGATCATCTTTTAAATGCCCCAGCACCTGATACAGTCAACAATTTTAAGACGAGTTTTTTTTTAAATTTATTTTATACATTCAGTTACTATACATCACTATATCTTGTAAAGTGAATATACCTAAAATGAATACACTGCAGAACAATCCAGTTGAAGAATACACTTCAGAACAACTCAGTTGAAGATATACACGTTATCATCATCAGACAATCTTCCATTTCTGTGACCCCTTAAATGTCTTGCCTCTCTATTTTTCCTCCTTGATTCATTTCCTCTCATTCTCCCCCCTCTCCCATCCTCTTCCCACACTGTCTCCAGTATCTATAACCATTTTCCATGCCTCTATATATTCTAATCATTCAGTTTCTACCATAGAGTGCAGACAGTCAGTATATATTAAGTGAAGACATACAATGTCTCTCTCTCATAGTATGGCTTGCTTCACTCAGTAGTAAATCTTTCATATTCATCTATTTTCTACCAAATTCCAAGGACTTTTTTATGGCTGAGTAGTATTCCATAGTGTATATGTGCCACACTTTTTCAACTCATCCATTTGTAGACGTGTGGGTTGGTTCCATGTCTTAGCAATTGTGAATAATGCTGCAATAAACGTAGATGTGCAAGCACTTTTCTGATAGCATTTTCCTACCCTTTGGTAGATGCCCAGGAGTTAAATTGCTGGATTATGCTCTAGTTCTATTTGTAGATCTTTGAGGAACCTCACTATTGTTGTCTACAGTGGCTGGACCAATGTACCTTCCCAACAACAGTGTAAGAGGTCCCTTTTCACCATAGCCTCACCAAAACATCATTCTTCATTTTTTTAAATCTTAGTCATTCTGACTGAGGTATCTCATTGTGATTTTTGATTTCCATCTCCCTTATTTTGAGGGATGTTGAGCACTTTTTCACATGCTTTTTAACTGTTCATATGTCTTCTACAGAGAGTTTTCTTTCAGCTCATTTCCTCATATTTATATTGGGATGATTTTTTTTCCAGGTAAGTAGCTTGAATTCCCTGTATATCTGGTATCAGTCTCTTATGTGAGACATAGTTTACAAAAATATTCTCCTATTCTGAGGGTTTTCTTTTCACACTAATTACTGTGTCTTTTGCTGTAACAAAAGTTTTTAATCTGGTGTAATGCCACTTGTCTTTTTTTGGGATTATTACCTGTGTTTTGGAAGTCTTATTTAAGAAGTCTTTGCGTAGTCCAATGTCTCTCAGAGTTTCCTCAATGTTTTTCACCAGCAATTTTATAGTTTTCAGTCTTAGGTTTAGATCTTTGATCCACTTTAAGTTGATTTTTGTTAATAATAAGAGACAGGAGTCCAGGTTTATCTTTCTGGAGGTAGATATCCAGTTTTCCCAACACCATTTGGTAAAATTCTTTTCTTTTTTCCACTGAATTGACTTGTACCCTTTGTCAAAAATCAGTTGGCTGTATGTTTTGGGAGTTATTTCTGGGGTTTCTATTCTGTCCCATTGGTTCATGTGTCTGTTTTTGTGTCAATGCCATGCTGATTTAATTATTACAGCTTTGTAATATATTTTGGGGTCAGGGAGTGAGGTACTTCCTACTCCCATTCTTCTTGTGCAAGATTACTTTGACAATATAGGGTCTTTCACGATTCCAGACAAATTTTACGATTGTCTTTTCTAAATCCATGAGGAATATTTCTAGTAATTTCATTGGGATTGCATTAAATATGTAGATTAACTTGGGTAGAATTGCCATTTTGATTATATTCATTCTTCAAGTCCAGAAACATGAACCACTTTGTTGTGTCATTTTCAATTTCTTTTTTTAAGATTTTCATAGTTTTCCTTTAGAGGTCTTCGACTTCTCTGATTAGATTTATTCCTAGGTTATCTTATACTTTCTGTGGTTATGGTAAATGGAATTACTTTCTTCAGTTCTACCTCAGTCGGCTTGTTGTTGGTATATAGAAATGCTATAGATTTTTTAATGTTGATTTTGTATCCTGCCACTTGACTGTTTTCATTTATCCCTTCCAGGAGTTTTTTCATGGATACCTTTGGGTCTTCTATGTATATCATCATGTCGTCTGCAAATAGAGTTTCACCTCTACGTTCTCTATTTGAATGACTTTTATTTTATTCTCTTTTCTGATTTCATTGCCTAGGACTTTCAGCTCAACATGAGGTTTAAAGGGAACAAACACTCAAACATAACATTTATTTTCACTAAATAGCAAAAAGTGAAGTAGCTGGGTCATACAATAAATGCAATTAAATTTAGAAGAAAGTTTCTAATATTTTTTCAAGGAAATTCTTTGAGGTTCCCACCAGCAATACCTGTGAGTTTCAGTTGATGAACATCATTATCAACACTTAATGTCAGTCATTATACACTCTGTATTCTGTTTCTACTCTAGAGTGGTTTAAATTTTTTCCCAGTAGCTAATGACGACAACCAACACTAAATACACTATTTACGCATCGTAATTTGTGTGTGTGTGAAGTTGCAAAGCCCTTCACAAGTCTTTTGTTCATTTTATATTGGGTAATTTTGTGTTTCTAATATTGTGATGCAGGAATTGATTATATTATGGATACAAATCCTTTGTCAGACATATGAATTTCAAATGTTTTCTTTCAGTCTGTGATTGGTTTTTTAGTTGTTTTAATCATATTGTTAAGCAATATTCTTTATTTGAAGTAAGTTTACCATGTTTTCTTTTTTGTTAGTAAATGTTGTATCATCTCTAAGAAATTTTTGTAGAATGACTGAAAAAATGATAGAAGTTCTCTGTATAAGGCAAACAATGCCCTGATTGTGTCCCTAAAAACATGACTGATTCTCTTAAAAATGATTTATCTCCTTTATTTATGAGTGTCCTTTTCTTTTTTTTAAAGAATTATTTTATTTTTCTTTCTTCCTTTCTCTCTCTCTCTCTCTCTTTCTTTCATTTAATTTGACCAGAAGGGACAGAGAGAGAGAGAGAGAGAAGGAAAGTGAGAAAGTAAGCCACTAGGTTCAGAACTCGAACCATGGTCGGCCATGTGGGAGTCTAGAGCCCTCAACCACCATGCCACTTGCCAGTCCCATGAATGTCCTTTTCAAGTGAGCCTTAACTTTGAGAAAGCTCCTTAGTATTGTGTGCCGATTTCTTGGTAAAGATTGCTTTGAAGGTGTGAGCTAATATTTTGAGTAAGGGTTTTTGTTTACACAAGTTTATAAAATAAAATCTATGCTTTTCTTAGGTTTTCAATTTGAATGTATAGAAAGCAAGTATGGTGTGAGATGTCGGCCGTGGGTGTGTTTGAGCATGTGTGTGGGCAAAGAGTACTTTGTATTTTCAACTATGTTCCGCTGTGAACCTATAACTGCTTTAAAAACCAGAGCTCGGGCCAGCAGGCAGAGTGGTGGCGAAGGCATTGCAGACTCCCCATGACTGACCGAGGTTGCGTCCTGAATCTGGCAGTGGCTTGCTCTCTCAGTTTCTCTCTCTCTCACTCACTCTCTTTCTTTCTCTCTCTCCCTCTCCCTCTGGTGAGTGCATGAGCCCTATAGCAAATTTTAAAAAATAATAATTATTATTTTTAAAAAGAGCTTACAAATGCTAGAACATGATCCATATAGGAAAAACCTAATATATATAGCATTTACAAGAATTAATTTTAAGTCTTGGGAACCAGCAGTTAACGTAATGGCTATGTCGCTGGACTCCCACGTGGTCGACCGCGGTTTGCGTCCTGGACCCGGTGGCTTAAAACTCATGCCGGGCGCGTGTACGTGCGTGCCCAAGATCCCGAGAGGAGAATGGAGGAGAAGGGATTGTGGCGTGACCATCCCCCATGGGGGGTGATTTCTCGCTGTCTCTAATGTCTCTCTCTGTCTGTTTGGCAAGCACACGCACCCTATAGCGAAAATCTCTCCAAAAAAAAAGAATTAATTTTAAGTCTTAACCCCCAACATCTAAGTGAACTAAAAATAGATGCTTCTTTTGTTAAAAGTAAATTAAATTAAAAAAACAGCAACAGTGAAAATATCTGAAATTCAGTCATTTTCTGATTGAAACAAGACTTAAAAACTATTTGAGAAATTACTACTTGGATTGTGATATTCATAACCTATTATTGTTTTTTAAATAAGACATAGGACTGGCCTCACAGTGTAGTGGTTAAGCTCTGTGCATTAGGAGCTGGATCTCACATGGCCAGTGGTTTGAATCCTGGCTCTGACAGTTTGTGAAACATACTAGTCATATGTGCCGGTGTGTCCAACATCCTGGTTGGAGGAAGAAATGGGAGGACGGTGGCATGACCATGCCCCACTTGGGAGGATATTCTCTCTGTTTCTTTTTGGCAACTTGACACACCTTTTGACAATATTTCAATGGTGTACAATGGCATTGTATAGGTCCTTAGATGTTGGATTATGTTTATGCACTCTGTAAGCACATCTGGAGGGTCAATTATGATGAACATTTTAAAGTAATATTGCAATGCAAATAAAGAAATGAAGGCACTATTCTAGATTTGCAATTAGTGTCCATGTGATTATGTCACGTTACTTCACGTTTCTGGTCCTGTTTTCCTTATCTATGTAAAGATCCAGACTTCCTAATATATATGGCTGTGCCAAAAATCCCTTTTCCTCCTTTCTCCTCTTGGGATTTTGGCAGGGTGCACACACTCCCAGTATGTTTTTCAGACCACCAGTCCGTGACTTGAACCTTGGAGTCAGTCATGTGGGATTCTGCTTCTTATCCACCAAATTACTTACTGCCCCCAAACTTCTTAATTTGAGATATTCACAGAAGACTAAGAGAGGGTTATAAAAACCTGCACATAAGTGAACAAATCAATGAGAACGTACATTTTATTTTATAGGAGAGTCCCTATACTCACATTCACTGGCAGCTACAGAATGTCAACATAGAGAAAGTGTGTTAAATTAGGTTGGATGTTCACTGTGGTGGCTTTGGAACCATGAGGGTGGCTAGTATTTGGTGACTGTACCCTACGCTCCCAGCAGCCCCTGGCAACACCACTGCCTTTAATGATTTGCAAAGTGACTATTGAGGAGAGATTAATTAAACACTGCTAGTGCAGATGGACTCTCTCCAAAGCACTTGAGGCAAAAAGAAAAGAAAAGCTTTTGGTCAATAATCAATATGAAAGAATTAACAATCCTGGTTTTAAGTAGGTAGACCTGCTGCATTCCAAACATCTTGGAATGAGAGTGACACAGGAACAGTGGTCAGACAGGGTCCCATCTATCTCTGTGACCAACGTCCAGTTGTTACATTCTCCAAATCTTAGTTTATTTACCTAAAGAACAATTTGGAGATTCCTCAAAAATCTACAAATAGACCTACCATATGATCCAGCAATCTCACTCCTCTGTATCTACCCAAAGGTCAGAAGACTTCTTCATTGGAAAAGTGCTTGCACATCGATGTCTATTGCTGCACTATTCACGATTGCTAAGACATGGAACCAACCCAAATGCCCTGTATGGATGAATGAATTGAAAAACTGTGGCACATATACTCTATGGAATACTATTCAGCCATAAAAACCAACAAAACCCTGGCTTTTGACAGAAAGTGGAAGAATATGGAAGATTTACTGCTGAGTGAAACAA
Organism: Tupaia belangeri chinensis; assembly: GCF_000334495.1. Classification (NCBI taxonomy): domain Eukaryota; kingdom Metazoa; phylum Chordata; class Mammalia; order Scandentia; family Tupaiidae; genus Tupaia; species Tupaia belangeri. The sequence goes on along the minus strand of NW_006159999.1, from coordinate 1,418,680 downwards.
GCCAGGCTATGAAGGAGAGACATAGTATGTCCCCACTTAATATATACCAAGTATCTGCACTCTATGACCAAAACTGATTGACTAAAAGATATACAAACACAAGAGATGGGTGTGAATGTCAGATGTGATGTGTGTGGAGGAGTGGGGCCTAGGGAAGGACATTTGGAGGAGGGATACAGAGGGATACATTGATGGGATGGGGACTGTTGAAGATATTTTGATCAACTGGACTGGGGAGAAATGTTCACATATTGAAATTTTCACTTTGTAAGCTAAACAATGTCATTGAATGTATATAAAAATAAATTAATTTAAAAAAAGAACAGAGATTCAGGTTAACCTAGTGATTTGTTGTCCATTTCAGTGAATGTCTATTGAGCAGCTACTGCTTGGTACCCCTCCACTAGACATGAGGGATTTAGCCATGAACAGAAACCACAGCAGCTCTCAGGGCATCGGTGCTCTTTGAATCTGTTTTCTCCGAGCAAATCCATCCAGACTAGATAAGGATGGTTCTTGTTGGTAGAGCCGAGCATCTTTCTTGTGTTCTTTTATGTTTCTACATGCCTCGAACCTACTCGTCCACGTATTAATCTCTCATATTTCTGTGTTACTATAACTATCTCAGATCCCTTCAACTAACACAAAAGAAGCAGCCAGGTGGACCATTGACACTTAAACTTCAGAGAGATTACAGAACAGTTAATATCAAAAGAGGAATCTTTACCAAAAATAGCATTTTTCTCATCTCCATGTATTTCCCAATTTACTCCATATCTGCACATCGGTCTTATTTGTCCTCATAATAGCACCAGTGACTACACAACTTAGAATCATCATGAAGAGTGGAGAGAAGCGTATACCCTTCAAGATCACTTTTGCTTCAGATTTCATGTTACCATCTTGTCTATTTCTATTGACAAAGTCACAGTTAGCACAATGAAAGAATAAGAGAATTGTGACTGTTCAATGCATTTTCACATCAACATAACTGAACTTTACATGAAAAAAACACAAAATGGTCCAAGGTAAGGAATTAGTAGTGGTTTTAATAATGGTTTGTCCCCCAAAGGTTCATGTTTTGGAATTTGTTTTTAGCGGGTAGTGATTGAATGTTCCTCAGGAAATCTGTGTACTGGGATTTGATTGCATGGTGAAAGCGTTAAACTAAACCTAATTCCTTCTTAGTGTCCCATGAAGGAATTAACATTCCAAGTTTTAAGTAGGGTGGGCCTTTGAGAGTGATAGTGTCACTAGGGCAGGGCCTGTATACCCGAATTCTGATAGGGACAGAAGCAGAAGGAACGAGACAGAAACACAGGAAACTCACAGATGCAGACTAGGCTCTGGGCCACTGAAAGTCCCGCCTCTGCCATTTGTGATGCCTCAGAGGGTCTTTGCAGACTCCAGGATCATGAGTTTTTGAATAAACCTCTGTCTTCTTTATAAATTATCCAGTCTTTGGAATCTCAGTTGGCAATGCATAATGGAATGAGACTTTAGTCTGAACATGCAGGGATGGCAAAGTTTATAATCAGCTCCAACCAAAGAGAACTAGAAATTGTTTCAGGTTCAGGACCAGCATGTGGCGTGGTGGTTAAGACACTGGACACTCCCACATGGCCAACTGTGATTCGAATACCAGACCTGGTGGCTTGCTTTCTCATTTTCCCTCTCTCTCTGTGTGTGTATCTCTCTCCGGTCAAATTAAAATAAATGGATGCATTGTATGTCCCCACTTAATATATACCGAGTGTCTGCACTCTATTACTGAAACTAATTGACTAAAGGATATAGAAGCGCAGTATATAGATGTAAATACCAGATATAGTGTGTGTGATAAAGGAGGGTTTGAGGAAGGACATTTGGGGAAGGGACAGGGAGGCAAAGCATTAGTGGCACAAAGAGATGTGGCATTATCTGATGAAGATATTTCGTAGTTTTATCAACTGTACTAGGGAGTAATGTTCACCTGTTGAAATATCCATTTTGTAAGACAAATAATAATGTGATTGAATGTATGGAAGAAAGTGAAATGAAAAAAAATTTTAAAAAATTCACAAAGAAAAATAATGTAATTATTTAATAATGGAAAATGCTAAGATGCTGTGAATTTACTTCCAACTGTTCTTAATGCCCATAAATAAAATTCTCTTTAAAAATTAGAAAAAATAAATAAAATAAATGGATGAATAAATAAAATTAAATAAGTAACTATTTTTTAAAAATTAAAAAAATTGTTTCAGGTTCAACTCCTTTTATAGAGACAGCAAGGTATTAGACAACTATAAAATTTCTAAAGCTAGGAAAAACATATTAAGTCATAACAACCTCATTAGACTCTTGTCTCTGAGAGCTTATACCAAAATTGATCAACCCTGATATTTTAATTGACAGAGGGTGACGGATTTGCCAGAGTCGGAGAGAGAAAGGCAGAAAGCACTGCCCAGTGGGGCGTGGTCCATCTTCAATTCCCTTTCCTTTCCTCCACACCAATAGACTGGGGGCCCATGCATGACCAGCTGTGTTTTCCACGCCTCCAGGGCTGAGACTGGACCTGCAGTTCACCCTGCAGGATCCAGCTTCCTTAAGAATTAGCCTGTAGGACCAATCAGCTCAATCAACCCAATCAACTCTGATTTTCAATTCTCAGTTCTTACAACTCTAAAATCTAAAATGCAAAATAGTAAAATGAAGTTCAAAATGAAAGTTAACAGCAAAAATATAGTCACAATTGTCTCATATCTTTTGTGGGTCTTGATAAAGTTTAAATATTTAAATAAAGGAAAAAATATGGTGCCAATTTCCAGATAGTTTATCTTTTTTTTCTTTTCTTTATTTTTTTGCTTTTTCCTTTAAATTTATTGTTTTACATTAATTCACTATACATCATTACAGCATACAAAATGAATTTTCCATCCAAAATACACTGTATATTGGCTCAATCAAGCACATCGACATACATGTTATCAACGAATAATTTTCCATTTCTTATGTCTTGTATATTTTGCTTTTTTTTTTGCCATCCTTGATTCCCTATCCCTCACCCTCTGCCCTGCCCAACTTCTTTTTTTTTTTTTTGAATTATTTATTTATTTATTTCCATTTGTTATTGTATTTTTTTTCTTCTTTATTTGACAAGAGAGAGAGAGAGAGAGAGAGAGAGAGAGAGAGAGAGAGAGAGGAAGAGAAAGGGAAAGTGAGAAAGCAAGCCACCAGGTCTAGGACTTGAACCATAGTTGGCCATGTGGGAATCCAGAGCCCTATCCATCACACCACCTGCTGGCCCCATGCCCTGCCCAACTTCTGATATGTGATAATTTTAAACCAAGATACAGAATTTTTAGCAGAAGTGCTTGCAATAAGATCAGCTAAATAAAATGATGCTACTTTCAAAGTAAAGACAAAAGGCACAAATTGCAGCAGACAGAAGGAGACACTTTGGGAATTGACTTAGAAACTATATCAAGACATTATATCAAAACTTCAGTGAAATGAGGAAGAAAGAATGACAGCTTTGAAACATACTCATTTTAAACATGTGAAAAAACCGTAAAGATATTTAAATAAAAGACATTTAAATACATATATCATAAGGGACACTAAAAATAGCATATCGTTGAAAATGCAATTTGAGTGTCTCCCCTTCTCGTTCACTTGTGCACTTGTAAATCTTTGAGTCCACCTCTCCTGGAAAATATCCGTTACCTACAGAAGACCAAATGCATTTTTTATTTGTTCCAAAAGGTGGTTCCTAGTGATTCTTAAATGAAGTGTTCTTCAACAATTAAATGATAAAGAAACTAACAATGAAAAAGTGACAGTGGGGAGGCCAGGAGGTGGCGTGGTGGTTAAGGCGCTGGACACTCCCAAAGGGCCATCCACGGTTTGAGTCCAGGACCTGGTGATTGCTATCTCACTTTTCCTCTTTCTCTGTCTCTGATCAAGTTAAAATTAAGGAATGCCTAAATAAATCAAATCACTCTTTAAAAATATGACAGTGGGTTTGATGTTCATTCTGCTATGTCTTAATAGTTACATAGGAATCAGGTCTACACTGGGGCATGTGGCCTTGTCCTGTTTTCACTAAAGACTTAGACATGTTGGCTGGAAAAGGATGAGAGAGCTGTAAAAGAGAAAGCCATCCACAGAGACACACCCAGGTGAAGCTCCGGCCACGTGTCCTTTGCTCTTCAGGTGTGAAGAATGACATTATAAAAGGTGGGCTGTGCTCGCTTTGGGCTTATTTTCAAATACAGTTTCTCTTTTACCCTTTCCATCAGACTCTTCCCAAGCATGGGTATCAGTGGATTTGTAGACCGCATACTTAGTGTTGGCTCTGCTAGTAAGCTATGACTAGAACTTGCTGACTTGAAAATAGCAGTTTGGGGGGTAATGCATTACCCCATATAATTCATACTGAATACCAAGTTCACTTATTCTCATATTCCCCAAAATAGTGTGGCATACTACTGATATGTACGATTTATGCTGATTTCTTAACCAACCACTGAGTGTAAGAGACACATTCTGAAATAGTCTTAAGTCATGTGCTGTGCTCCTAAAAGCAGTAGTGACCAATGACAGAACAACTCTTCCATGGTGCCAGTTCTGCCCACTAAGTTACAGAAAAATCCAAGATAGATCCATACCTATCCCACCAGCTAACTATGTGATGTTAATCCCGTTTGGCCAAAGAGCATGTGTGTTTGCCAGAGACAGAGAGGGAAGGTAAGAAATCACCCCCCAGGAGGGATGGCCATGCTGCCATCCCCTCTCCTCCATCAGGTATGGACCTCGAACCACAGTCACCCACCTGGGAGTTCAATGCCTTAGCCATCATGCCACCAACGCTCTCTATTTTTGACCTAGCATTTTAAAGGCTATCACTTAGCCCTAAGAAATTAAACTAAATTTAAGCTAATTTTAAAGCATATCATTTTACCTGTTTATTAAAATGAGAGGCTTTAAAATAGTAACATTTAGGAAATCGATAGCCTCAAGAAGAAATTATACTACCGTCTCAAACTCATTGGCAGGAAGTGGTTTGAAAAATCCTCCCCCTTATGAAAACGTGTATCAGAAAACACCTTAAGGGTATTTTCTTCTGTTTCGTACCACCTTTATCTCCACACGTCATCTGCTGTCCTGACAATCCCAGCTGTAGTCAGTCCCTACAGTGCTGTGGGATGTCTAAACTGTGGGCCTCCACCTTCCTCAGGGACTACTGCCACATGTGTGAGCCTTGCACTGCTGCAGGAAAACGTTGCCAACCAGCCCTGGAAATAACATACTCAACAGCCATGTAAGGGGCCATGTTTTTCCTTTAACATTTCACCATAGGTCGCATGCACTTGCCAGAGAGAGACTGAGAGAGAGAAAGAAAAAAGAATCACTGAGTCCAGAACTCAAACTGCTCAGCCGTGTGGGAGTCCAGCACCTTAACCACCGCACCACCTGCCGGCTCTCTATTGCAATTTTTAAAACTAATAAGTGAGGACTATTTCATAGCATAATGTTAAATTTAAGAAAAAAGTAAGCTAGCACATTGACAGCATACCTTGTTTGAAATCATGAAAATGAAACTCTGGAAGTGACTTTAGGTTCAGCTAAATACATTCAGGGTGCTTTTCCTCTATTTTACTTGTTTTCTATGATTATGGGCTTAATGACTTATCAGCATGTTCAATATCTTCATTTGTATTTACACAATACATCAGTGATCATTATTTTCTACTTCCCACATAGATACATACATACCCACACATACAAGAGAACTAGGTTAATAAGCAACGCACATTGTAGACTGTCGCGGTCCTCTACGTTGGGTTTAAAGGTCACAAAGGAAAATCCAATCCTGGGATAATACCATGATACTTAATAGAACTGATCACCTAAAATCCTTTAAAAAGATAGTAAAGTTCTGTAACTAGGCCCACTGGCACTAGTCTGTTTTATCATGTTCAATCAGTAAAATGTCCCGTCCTGAAGTCTGGTTTCCGAAATGGAAACAGGAAATTGGAATGGCTACTTCACTGTAACCTGCTGTTGGCTCTCAGTGGACAGTGTCTGAAAGGTGATCAGCCCACACAGTTACCCGAGCTTGTCTGTTGGCTTTCACAAAAAATTATTGCCATTAGGAGACTACTTCATAGCAATCACCCTTGGGTTTTATCAGAGACGGGCATTTCCTGTAACCTGCCAACATGGTGAAGATATTAGGAGAATAAAATGTGAATTTAAAGGAGTTTATTATTTTTTTTAATTTCCATGGCTTTTATCTTTTCAGAAAGCTAAATAATACAAAATACTTGAACTTCAAGGGCTATAAAAAAATCTTAATAATTGTATTTTAATTTTAGTATATGCCCAGAGATGCATGTCATTGAGTTCTATTTTGGTTATTTGTGAGGAAATTCCTAGGATTCTTTACCCCACAGAGAAAAACATAGATAAGAAATTGTTGCTGTGGAACAGCCAATGGCATGGTGGTTAAGGTGGCCGGATTCCACATGGCGACTGCTAGGTCCAATTCCCAAACAAAACGACTTGATAATCCACCCAGGCGTATGTGCATGCTTGCCCAGAATCCCGAAAGGAGAAACAGAGAAGAGATTACAGCATGGCCATCTCCCCTGGGGGTGCTTTCTCACTTTGCGTCTCTCTCTCTCTCTGGTGAGCACATGCTACCTAAAGTAAATTTAAAAAGAAGAAGAAGGACAAGGAGAAAAAGAAGAAAGAAGAGGAAAAGGAGAAGGATCAAATAATTTTCCATTGCCCAAAAATCTGTAAAAATGTGCTCAGTATCCCATGCTAAGAAGACTTCCTGAAATTTGGCCGTTTTGCTAAACTGTAGGGTCCCTGCCTTTATCAGGGACGTCCTAGCTAAGGTATAAGAGTTAGCACACCCTGTCGAACTTTACCATGGGTCGCAGTGACACAGCCATCTGTGACGTGTATGAACCTCCATATTGCCCACTGATGTGGTCTCAGAAAGGGCTTTACCGGTGATCAAGAAGTCTTGGGAAAGGATGACATCACTCGGCAGTGTGGCGTCTGGCCAGGGTGAGGCCAGGGTGGGTCACTCCAGTGTAGAGGTGGGAAGGTTTTTTGCTATAGGGTGCGTGCGCTTGCCAGAAAGACAGAGACAGAGAGACAGAAAGTGAGAAATCGCCCCCCAGGGGGCATGGCCACGCCGCAATCCCTTCTCTTCCATTCTCCTCCTGGGATCTTAGGCATGCACGCACACGCGCCCGACGTGAGTTTAAGCCACCAGGTTTGGGACTCAATCACAGTTGACTACGTGGGGGTCCAGCGACATAGCAATTACGCTAACTGCTGGTCTCAATTGCAATTTTTAAAACTAATAAGTGAGGACTATTTCATAGCATAATGTTAAATTTAAGAAAAAAGTAAGCTAGCACATTGACAGCATACCTTGTTTGAAATCATGAAAATGAAACTCTGGAAGTGACTTTAGGTTCAGCTAAATACATTCAGGGTGCTTTTCCTCTATTTTACTTGTTTTCTATGATTATGGGCTTAATGACTTATCAGCATGTTCAATATCTTCATTTGTATTTACACAATACATCAGTGATCATTATTTTCTACTTCCCACATAGATACATACATACCCACACATACAAGAGAACTAGGTTAATAAGCAACGCACATTGTAGACTGTCGCGGTCCTCTACGTTGGGTTTAAAGGTCACAAAGGAAAATCCAATCCTGGGATAATACCATGATACTTAATAGAACTGATCACCTAAAATCCTTTAAAAAGATAGTAAAGTTCTGTAACTAGGCCCACTGGCACTAGTCTGTTTTATCATGTTCAATCAGTAAAATGTCCCGTCCTGAAGTCTGGTTTCCGAAATGGAAACAGGAAATTGGAATGGCTACTTCACTGTAACCTGCTGTTGGCTCTCAGTGGACAGTGTCTGAAAGGTGATCAGCCCACACAGTTACCCGAGCTTGTCTGTTGGCTTTCACAAAAAATTATTGCCATTAGGAGACTACTTCATAGCAATCACCCTTGGGTTTTATCAGAGACGGGCATTTCCTGTAACCTGCCAACATGGTGAAGATATTAGGAGAATAAAATGTGAATTTAAAGGAGTTTATTATTTTTTTTAATTTCCATGGCTTTTATCTTTTCAGAAAGCTAAATAATACAAAATACTTGAACTTCAAGGGCTATAAAAAAATCTTAATAATTGTATTTTAATTTTAGTATATGCCCAGAGATGCATGTCATTGAGTTCTATTTTGGTTATTTGTGAGGAAATTCCTAGGATTCTTTACCCCACAGAGAAAAACATAGATAAGAAATTGTTGCTGTGGAACAGCCAATGGCATGGTGGTTAAGGTGGCCGGATTCCACATGGCGACTGCTAGGTCCAATTCCCAAACAAAACGACTTGATAATCCACCCAGGCGTATGTGCATGCTTGCCCAGAATCCCGAAAGGAGAAACAGAGAAGAGATTACAGCATGGCCATCTCCCCTGGGGGTGCTTTCTCACTTTGCGTCTCTCTCTCTCTCTGGTGAGCACATGCTACCTAAAGTAAATTTAAAAAGAAGAAGAAGGACAAGGAGAAAAAGAAGAAAGAAGAGGAAAAGGAGAAGGATCAAATAATTTTCCATTGCCCAAAAATCTGTAAAAATGTGCTCAGTATCCCATGCTAAGAAGACTTCCTGAAATTTGGCCGTTTTGCTAAACTGTAGGGTCCCTGCCTTTATCAGGGACGTCCTAGCTAAGGTATAAGAGTTAGCACACCCTGTCGAACTTTACCATGGGTCGCAGTGACACAGCCATCTGTGACGTGTATGAACCTCCATATTGCCCACTGATGTGGTCTCAGAAAGGGCTTTACCGGTGATCAAGAAGTCTTGGGAAAGGATGACATCACTCGGCAGTGTGGCGTCTGGCCAGGGTGAGGCCAGGGTGGGTCACTCCAGTGTAGAGGTGGGATCCCCCAGAATGCCATGACTGGGCTCCATCCTGCAGATCTGTCTCCATTTTATCAGGAGGTTGCAGTGGCCATGCCAAGTTGCAGAGTGCTGCTTTTCTTCCGCACATTGACCCCACCTCTCCTGCCCCCACTTCTGCATTTAAGAACCTTTGTGATTGTGTGAACCTACACATACAATCCAGAATAATCTCCCTATTGTGTTAGCTATTTAGTAGCCTTAGTTTCCTCCGCTGGTTTAATTAATCTAGGTTTGTAACATAAAATATCAACATATCCCAGGATTGAGCGTGGGCAGCTCGGGGAGACCATTATTCTGCCTACTGCAGGCCGTATTAACCACTTCACCTAGCAGAGGGGGGCCACGTCACTCTCCTTTATGGACAGTTTTAAGTGTCACAGACTAAAATCTATTTAAATGTATTACTTATCCTGTCTGAGAGTCCCTGCTTAGTATTAGGTCAATGAGGTGGATAGTTACGAGGAATTTAGGCAAATTACTATTTCCAGAGTTTAAGACAAGACATTTCTGTTTGTTCTCCATTTTGTTCCGTAACTCCCTTAGGATCCTATAGGATACCTTGTTAAAATTTAATGATATTTCAGTTACCACTGTAATTTGATATCTCGTGTTGATTAAGAAAATGAAAATTTGCCGATTGATACATTTCAGCGGATGTTCAAGTAAATTTGGAATCTGTGTGCTGAGATGCAAATGCCAAACAGCGCCTTTTCATCTCTTTGTTGTGTGGATGAGTTTAGAACAGTTACCCAACTAATCCGGTTCCAAATTGCTAACCTGGGGAACTGTGAGTTTTCAAAGTGTTCATTTTAGGGCCAGCAGGTGGCACGCTGGTTAAGGCACTGGACTGCTACATGGGCCCTGGTTCCAGTCCTGGACCAGGGGCATAAAAATCACTCCGGGCACGTGTGCGTACATAACCAAAATCAAAAGAGGAGAAGGGATTGTGGCATGGCCATTCGCCCTGGTGGAGTGATTTCTCGCTTTCACTTTCTCTCTTTCTGCCTCTCTTTGTCTCTCTCTGGTGAGCACACATGACCTATGGTAACAAACAAACAAACAAATAAAAAACAACAACAACAAAAAACAGACAAACAAACAAAACAAAAACCTGAAAAAAATGGTTGATTTAAGCCATTAAATCACATTAAGTGTCAGGATGGTTTCTTAAGCAACAAAAGCTGATTGATATAATATACTTTAATATTTTGTAGCATACTTTAATATGTTGATAAAATATCACACTCAGAAAGATCAAAGTGCTTTCTTACATTAATGCTCTAGTTGTATTATCTTCTATAGTCTCCAGTTATTTTAAGACAAGACATTTCTGTTTGTTCTCCATTTTGTTCCGTAACTCCCTTAGGATCCTATAGGATACCTTGTTAAAATTTAATGATATTTCAGTTACCACTGTAATTTGATATCTCGTGTTGATTAAGAAAATGAAAATTTGCCGATTGATACATTTCAGCGGATGTTCAAGTAAATTTGGAATCTGTGTGCTGAGATGCAAATGCCAAACAGCGCCTTTTCATCTCTTTGTTGTGTGGATGAGTTTAGAACAGTTACCCAACTAATCCGGTTCCAAATTGCTAACCTGGGGAACTGTGAGTTTTCAAAGTGTTCATTTTAGGGCCAGCAGGTGGCACGCTGGTTAAGGCACTGGACTGCTACATGGGCCCTGGTTCCAGTCCTGGACCAGGGGCATAAAAATCACTCCGGGCACGTGTGCGTACATAACCAAAATCAAAAGAGGAGAAGGGATTGTGGCATGGCCATTCGCCCTGGTGGAGTGATTTCTCGCTTTCACTTTCTCTCTTTCTGCCTCTCTTTGTCTCTCTCTGGTGAGCACACATGACCTATGGTAACAAACAAACAAACAAATAAAAAACAACAACAACAAAAAACAGACAAACAAACAAAACAAAAACCTGAAAAAAATGGTTGATTTAAGCCATTAAATCACATTAAGTGTCAGGATGGTTTCTTAAGCAACAAAAGCTGATTGATATAATATACTTTAATATTTTGTAGCATACTTTAATATGTTGATAAAATATCACACTCAGAAAGATCAAAGTGCTTTCTTACATTAATGCTCTAGTTGTATTATCTTCTATAGTCTCCAGTTATTTTAATCATTATCATTATCATCATCTAAAATGTACATAAGTCCTATAAAAATTCATAACCATCCAACTAAGTTTAAAAGCAGGAAGAATAAATAGGCCAGCCAGCGGCATAGTAGTTAAGGTTGTTGGATTTCACACAACAGATGTGCACTTAGAGTCCTAGAAATGATGACTTGAGAAACACACCAAGAGCATGTGCATGCACACTCAAAATCCCAAGAGGAGAATGGAGGAGAGGGGAGTGCTGAGTGGCCATTCCCTAAGGGAGATGATTTCTTGCTTTCTCTCTCTCTCTCTCTTTCTGTCTCTCTCTTGCAAGTGCACATACCCTCTGACAAATTAAAAAATAAAAAAGAAACACAAAAACAAACAGACAAAAAGGCAGGAAAAATGGAATCCAACATAAATACTATGAAAACTTCATCATCGGTTTATTCTCATGTGGAAAATATCTTCTTGACTTATGCATGTCTTTGTAGAAAAAAGTTCAGTACATTGCATGTCCAAATGATACATTTGTCCAACGTCATACTGTTATGAGCATGACAATAAAATAAAGAAGGAAAAATAACTTGCCCTGAAACCCTCATCTGGAGAGAGGATAGCACACCTCACTTTTCCAGGTGCTTTCTGAATTCACTCAGTACAGTTTTTCTTGCCACTTCCAAATCTTCATGCCTGACCGTCTTCCTCCCATCGTCTTTAATCCTCTGTCACTTTCTGACTTTCTTCTCTCCTTCTTCCCTCTCATCCTTCCTCTTTCTCTCTCCTTCTTCTTCTATTTTTGCATGTTACATGAGGAGTCCAGGGACAAAAATTCTACTTCATCACAAACAAATATAATTATTCTCTTTTCTGGTCTTTCATCTGTTTTCAGAACCCCTAGGGAATAGTTAAAAATATCCTTCTAGATAACAATGGACTTCAATTTCTGTAAGAGAATAATGCTCTACTTTTAAACAAGGAAATGTCTTCATTAAACAATGTGTGAATTGCCACTTAACATGATGCAAGTTTGGGTGAGATAATGGGAAAATGTATTTCTTCAAAAAGTTGAAATGAAAATTTTGCCCATTTTTATGGTTTAGGTGTGAGGGTTTTATTTTGTGACTTACTTGGAAAAGTTACTTATGGTATTTTTTTTCTTACATGCTTTATTTAATTGAAAATTCATTAAGCATTTATTTACAAATTTTGTATCAAGCACAAGGGATACAGATATTTAAAAAAAAAAATGAAACACGTTCCTTGTTCCTCTTCAGCGATCAGAATAGCTTAGGGGATAAATAAATACATTATAAGTGCCATGAAAGATGTGAACCCTAAGTTAGAAAGAACTAACTTTGACTTAGAAAGTTAAATTGTTCAGGTAGGGGTTTGGGTAGGATTCGTTAGATTTGGAGTAGTCACGATGATTGATGTGTGCTTCCCGGAAAGCTCAGGGGTGGCAATCACTTAAGGTTGGCTTCTAAGTAGCCAGATTGCTCTATACATCTCTGAGTCGTTCGCAAAAGAGAAGACAAATAGGGAGGCAAAGCATTCATGGCACAAAGAAATGTGGTATTATCTGTTGAAGATATGTTGTAGTTTTATCAACTGTACTAAGGGAGAAATGTTCACCTGTTGAAATATCCATTTTGTAAGCCAAATAATAATGCCATTGAATGTATAAAAGAAAATTAAATGAAAAAATTTAAAAAAAGGAATCATCTTTGTAAGAGCATCGAGAGAGACTTGCTCTCATGCATCCAAAGGAAATAACTGCAAGGCCAGGGAATGACTGCCTTTGCAGGGAGATGGAATGAAGCTACTGGAATACTCAGAAGAGCCCAAGTAGGGTCATAAAATAAGGCAACACTCCTCAGGATCTAGAGTGATAAATCCACATTCAAGGTAATGTAGCCCCTTCAGGTCCTTTAGGCCGTTTAAAAGCTTAATTTATCCTCTATATCGAATTTTAGCTCACATTACTCCCTAAATGAAATCCGAGAACAAAATAAGTTAAAATTATTCTTGGAGCTCATGTATCAGGGCCTTGAACAAGGAGCCAAGATCGATGGAGATTTTAACAACCCAGTGGGGCTATATCCCACATGAACTCCACCCACATGCAGGAGAGTGTGCTAAGGTTCCAGAGAATTCGACCCCGGTGTACCACAGAACAATTTGGGCATCTAGAAAATGAGTGAAGAGTAGCCAGACTTTATTCCTCGGGTTTCGTTTGTTTGTTTGTTTGTTCTTAACATATCATTTCTCTTTCTTTTCAAAACTCAGAACGATTGACTAGTTCACTGGAACCATGTCGGTAGTCTAGAAGGAGCAGAAATGAACTAGCTGTAAATCACCCAGAGCGCCTCTCCCCTGGGTGAGATCTCAGTGCACGAGGTGTCATTCTGGGTACAATAGGACACAGTGCGAGCGAACGTTCTGACCACCACTGCTAACAATCCATTTGTCTGTCTTCTCCAGTGTTCAGTACGCATGACAAATGCATTTTAGCATCTTGACAACCAATGTTTCTATAATTCTCTTCGAGTTTACATATGCTTACATGCTTCTTGTGCTTTTTTGATTTCATTAAAAACTTTAAGAAATAGTTTTATAAATGCTTGATAATAGATATTTTGTTTAAAAAAAAATGAACAAACAAAAAAACAGTTTTGAACTTCAAGATCTTGGACAACGGCTAGTCCCAAAGACCTAGTAGTTAAAGGAACTGGATCCCACATGGCCGACAACAGTTTGACTCCTGGTCCCAGTGGGCTGACAGATGTTCCAGGTGCATGTGTGCGTGTGTACCCAGAATTCTGAAAGGATGGAGAAATGGAGGAGAAAGGTGGTGCTATGACCATGTCCCATGAGAGACATGCTTTCTCCCTCTCCTCCTCTCTTTCTCTCTCTTTCTCCTTGTCTTATGTCTCTCTCTGGGGAGGCCCATGAGCCTCCTGACAATTAAAAAAAAAAATGCAGGATACCAGCAGATGGCCTAATGGTTGTGTTGCTGGACGCCCACGTAGTTGACCATGGTTTGAGTCTCAGACCCAGCGGCTTAAAAATCATGCCGGGCGCATGTGCATGTCTGCCCAAGGCCCAGAAAGGACAATGGAGGAGAAGGGATTGCAGCTTGGCCATGCCTCCTGGGGTGTGAGTTCTCGCTTTCTGTTTGTCTGTCTTCCTCTGTCTCTCTGGAGACTACACACACCCTATAGCAAAAATATCTCTTAAAAAAAAAAGAACTTAGATTAATTCTGTTTCATCTTTTCCAAGGGACTGTATCACTTCTCTATATTTGGTGAAGTTTCCTTAAAAATGATTACTATTCATTTCATGGTAGTTTCCATGTTAAGATAGGTATTAGAAGGTAGCATTTGGTCAAACTATGAAGTATTAATAGTCCTTATAAAACTCTAGAATATTGATTGTCTCCAGAGGTAAATGGGAATAATATTCTTTTCTCAGGAAAACCTACATATATTTGCTCAGATTTTTCGTTTATTGGAAACCCAATATCTTAATATTGAGCTAGTATGACCGTGTAAAGTTTGTCATTTAATTGTCTCAACATTTTTAGCTGTAAGAGCTGACCCATTTCCTAGTATAAGCTGTAGGTTATCCTCTATTTTTCTGATTAGTGAAATGAATAGAAGAAGTGGACAATTAAAATAGCTCTTACGATAATACCTAGCAAGGGTAGAAAACAATTCTATTAGGCACACCACATGGAGGAAATGATAAGCGTGTCCAGTGAAGAGAGTAAAATGTTTCTTTTGTTATGTTTCATAACAACTATTTTTGTGACTACTGAATTTTAAGCTATTACTGTTTTTACATCAAATTTCCACCCACATTACTTAATTTCACTTTCTAAATTTGACATTAACATTCTCACTCTGAACAGATGGGTCTTTTTCATCTGTGGTCTGATATACTTACTCCAGCATTCGGGTCACACCTTAGTTTGAAGAGCATGTCGGAACGCCCCACTGCGAAGGCCAGATGGGACTTTCTGCTGATCGGAATAAAACTTCAAAGATATTACTGATTAATACTCCCTAGAGCTAACTGGTGAAATGATGGTTAATAATTTTGAGAGCAAATGGTTTTAATATAGACAAATGAATTAATTGCTTTATTTTATGTTTATTTATTATCTGATGGATTTTTTTTTTTTCAAAGAGAAGTGGTAATAGATTTTAGAAAAAGAAAACTTGCGTAATTACCTTTGAAAAATATGTCTCTTTGCAATGGCTGGAAACTGGCTGATGGTTAGCTCTTGTTTTCTGATGGCTACATTAAAGAGAACAGCACAATCAAGTGTTGAAATCAACACATCCATAACAACAAGTGGACCTGGCATATTTAACATGTCCATGCATTTCACATGAGGGTTTGCCAAGAATGGGTAATATAGCATGGAGAAGGATTTTACCGTGACAAGAATTTGCATTACCTTTGTATTTGTCTACTGTAGATAATTTAGGTTCTTAAAAGAAGGTATACACTGAAGCTGTAGGGTTACCAGTGTTTCGTGAATTACTCTGACAGCCTCACACAGGAATTATTCTCTCGTTAGCTCTCTCTGTATAGAGAGTGCACTAGTTCTGAGCAGTAATAAAGGGGAAAAGAATGAAAACATGAAATATCCTTTCTGTAGACACTTTCATGTAGCAACAAGACTCGATGTCCTCCCTTTGAATTTTTAAGTAAGTGGCAATGAAATAGGCTATCTAATAACACTTTTTGTTCCTTTTTACTTACTGTGTGTTGGCTGTGCTCTAGGCACTCTTCAAGGACCCGTGGAAATAGTACGCAGACAATATGAACGCTGTCACATGCGCTCTAGACCGTGCGGGGTGGACGTTCAAGTTCATGTCTCTAAGCATCTGTTTACCATCTCTCTATCGTCTACCGTCTGTCTACGTGTAGAAAGTGTGGGTGCAGCATGGTACAGAGAGGGTGCAGCCGTGAGTGGTAGGGCTATTTTACAAGGAATATTAAAGACAAATTGCTCTGGATGGGTTAAGCAGGCATGGATGACTTTATTTATACAGCAATAGGAAACATATTTTGGAATATGTTTCACCAAAACTTCACCAGAGTTTAATAAATATAGTACACCAAAACAAAAGGCAGAATGTGTGTGTGTGTATGTGTGTGTGTGAGTGTGTGGTTTTTGCCTTAGGGCACTTCCATTCACTGGAGAGAGAGACACAGGCACAGTGAGAGGGAAAGTGAGAAATCACCCCACAGGGTCATGGCCACACTGCAATCTCTTCTCCTCCATTCCCTTCTCAGTGTCTTGGGCACCCACACGCACACTCCTGGAGTAAGTTTCAAGCTACCGGGGCGGGTACTCGAGATACAGTGGACCATGTGGGGATCCAGTGATGTAACCGCTAAGACTTTTACTGGTCCCAAAGGCGGGAAAATTTGTAAGTACAGGGTAGCCAGTGGAAAGCACTAGAAGACATTAGAGGATGGATTGGTCGATGCAGTTAGGCTGTCTCTCTTTGCCAACTGGTGCCCAAGGAAGAGCACTGTCCATCTAGGGCAGGATCGTTTCAAAAGAATGGCTGGTGACTAACAGGGCCTTAAGAAAGACTCTCCTAGGCTGTAGAACTGACAGGAGGTTGGAAAAAATTTACGTTTCAAAAAGGCAGAGGAAAAATTTACTGAGTTTTCTAAGGTAAATTCTTTAGGAGAAGGAAGGTCAGAGTGCTTGCTATCAGAAAGAAGCCTGCCTAAAATGTGTTCAAATTGAGGATGATGTTAAGAACATCTTGGGGGCCAGCAGGTGGTGGAGTGGCTAAGGGACTGGACTCTCACATGGTTCACTGCAGCGCAAGTCCCTGACTTGTTGGCTTGAAAGTCTCGCTGGCATGTGTGCATGCATGACTGAGATCGTGAGAAGAGGAGGAGAAGGGGTTGCAGTGTCCCTCCCCACTGAGCAGTGATATCTCACTTTCTGTCTCTCTTTTTCTCTCTGTCTCTCCGGCAAGTGCATACACCTTGTAGCAAAAAAAAATTTCTCTCAAAAAATAAAAAAGAAAGGAAGAAAAATAAAGAACAACTTGGTCAGGAGACTTTAGGGATAATCCACAGAAAAGGGAACAGTGTCACGGAGCAGGTGCAGAGGAGTGAGTGTTGTGAGCCGTCGCCAGGTTCTGGACGTGTTTGGAAGGTGGAGCGGGTGGCATTTGCAAATGGGTACCATATGGAACATGAGCAGGAGGGAAGAAAAGGATGCTTACAACTGTTTTGGCTGAGAAGATCAAAGACTTAAGTTTGCTCTTATTGAAAAATGTAAAGATAGTTACTGACGGAATTTTGCCTGGGAAGACTCACAAGGGGAAAATAAACAACGTGGTATGCTTTACCACATGGAGTGTGCTGCGGTCTGGATTGTTCGTCCCTGCTCAGTGTGTGTGGAAATCCTGCCCTCGGAGGGGACGGCATGAGGAAGGAGGAGGTGAGGTATTCGTGCCTTTAGGAAACCGGCCAAGGGAGCTCAGCGCCTCCGTCCCATTTCCATGTAAGGACAGAGCAAGGAACCATCTAGAAGAACGTGAGCCCCCACTAGGGCACCCGCCCTGCTGGGGTCTTGATCTACACTTCCCAGCTTCCAGAAGTGTGAGAAAGAAGTTTATGCTGTTTGGAAATGACCCAGTCTAAGAGATTTTGTTATAACACACTATTTTATAACAGACTAAGCCAGAAGGTGTCTATTACTATACATACAATAAAATGACGGTAAAATTCCAACAGATTGCTCTTTGACCCTTATCGCTTATCCAATTACTCTCTTCATGTATGTAAGTGATATCTTTTCCTTTTTACACCTCCTTGAGCCCAAGTTCAGCTTAGTAGCCCTCCGTTTCTAACGTTTCCTCAGAATTTGTACCCCTCCTTCTGAGAGCTACTGAGAACATCTATTATAGGTTAAATGGAGGATGCAAATTTGGCACGTCAAGTCGGCCATGAGAAATTCATTTTGCACAGGCTGTGGGAAGAATTTTGCCGTCAGGAATTAGGTGGATTTTACATGAATGAATCTGTTATGTGGATTAGTATGTGACTGTTAGACATTATTTTATTAAGGGATCAGAAAGAAGAAAAGGAAAAAAGATTGATAAAGAGGAGGAGAAAGGGGACATCAGTTAGCGTAATGGCTATGTCATGGAACTCCCATGTAGTCGACTACGGTTCAAGTCCCCGACCTGGTGGCTTAAACTCATGCCGGGTGCGTGTGTATGCGTGCCCAAGATCCCAAGAGGAGAATGGAGGAGAAGGGATTGCGGTGTGGCGAGGGGGGGAGGTGGTGATTTCTTGCTTTCTCTCTGTCTCTCTCTGTCTTTCTAGCAAGCACATACGCCCCATAGCAAAAACCTCTCCAAAAAAAGAAATTCCAAGTCTACTTTTCCAGAAGCCAGTCTAATGAGCTGCTTCCTATATTTATCAGTTAGAATTTTGAATGGCTTAGAACATCACCTAGTCTGAAGGATGAAAGCACTATAAAACATATATCATGCAGTCATTTTTAAATAAAGAAGCTGCATCTTTGAAGAGCTGTACGAGCTTCCGTACGTGAGCACTACTGTGCGTATCGCTGGCACGCTGGTGAGGTCCGGGAGAGCCTAGGACGGTAGACCCAAACTGGCTGCTGTTCAATTTGCTAGGCATTAACAAATAATAATAATCATTTCTTATGGAGGACAGAGCAGGGAACCGTCCAGAAGAATGGGAGCTCTTGTACACATAAAGAGTATCTTCTTTCTGTCATGGAGAATTTTTTAATCACATAACAGTTTTTCTTTTTAATTTTTGTAATCGTTACAGATGTCTAAAAAAAAAAATTTCAGTGAATAATGTAAATGCAAAAGCAAACACAATTCTACATCTCTGAGAAGTTCGACAACTACACCAAACCATTACCGATATTTCAGTAGATTTCTTAATGTCTGTATTTCATTTGCTTTTTTAAATTTAATCGTGTATCCAGATTGCTGGGCATCTTTTATATTTTTTTTCCTCTGGTGCCTCTAGATCATGAGCTCCTTCAAAACTATGAACACACTGGGAATGATGAGATCTTGTTTCCATTCCTGCGTCTTCACCACTCCTTACAGTGCCAGGTCCAGGGCATTTATGCTTGGCCCGAATAATTCCTAAGAGTGTGTGATACTGACCTGATTTTTTTCTACAGTGACATTCAATTTGAATATTTTCTTACTGATAATGTTATGTGTGTGGTTATTATCTACTTCTGTCAAAGGCTGGGATTTGTAAGCATGTCTAAACTCATTTTTATTTATATTCATTTATTTATTTATTATTACAGGAAATGTGCACTCATCAGAGAGACAGAAAAACAAAGTGTGAGGGAAAGTGAGAAATCATCCCCAGGGGGATGGTCACACCACAATCCCGTCTCCTACTGGGATTTTGGGCATGCATGCACATGTGCCTACCATGAGTTTCAAGCCACCAGATCTGGGACTCAAACCGTGGTCAGCCATGTGGGAGTCCAGAGCCTTAATCACTATGTCACCTGCTGGCCCCAGATATTTCTAAAAGGATCAATATTCTCTCTCTTCTCTGTTCAGTTTGATATGAAGCACTTAACTTGCTCTTACTTCTTTCAAACACTATTTTGCTTATCCGTTTGGATTTATTCCGTGTGACATTTACAACCAGATCACTACCAAAGAATTATTAATTTAATAATTTTTTTCATAATTTTATCACCTATTTTGTAGCTACATTTACAACCCTGCTAAATTAAATTTAAATGATTCTTTTTTCCAAAGATTACAAATGCCAGCTTACAAATTATTTTGACTTCCACTTAATGGGCTATGACATATGTCTTCAAACATGTTTTTACATGAAGAACGTCTAAGGAGATTTAAGGAGTAATTTATCTGAGCTCTTCCACCTCTGAGCCTGCGTATTCTCATAAAAAATACATGAGCTAATTTAGAATGATTATTTCTGTAGATGATCATTTCCTTCTGAGAGATTGCTGCATAGGTGACGTCTGAGGATGGCCAAGCACTCATTCCTTCAGGTGAATTGGCTTTCTTTTGTGCGTATTCAATGTTAGCTTTGTATTTTCTTTCTATAGTTTCTATATTATGCATGTGCTGTGTGTGTGTGTGTCTGTAGATACAGATAATTTCCATATATGTAAAATTCAAACGTAGTAACAGGTTGTATCTACTCGGTACTCTGCATTATTACTCTCGTTCACTCTGCATTATCACTCTTGTTCACTCTGCATTATTACTCTCGTTCACTCTGCATTATACTCTCATTCACTCTGCATTATTACTCTCGTTCATACTCTCGTTCACTCTGCATTATTACTCTCGTTCACTCTGCATTATTACTCTCGTTCACTCTGCATTATTACTCTCGTTCACTCTGCATTATACTCTTGTTCACTCTGCATTATTACTCTCGTTCCCTCTGTATTATACTCTCATTCACTCTGCATTATTACTCTCATTCACTCTGCATTATACTCTCATTCACTCTGCATTATTACTCTCGTTCCCTCTGTATTATACTCTCATTCACTCTGCATTATTACTCTCGTTCACTCCGCATTATTACTCTCATCCACTCTGCATTATTACTCTTGGTCACTCTGCATTATTACTCTCGGTCACTCTCTGTTCTTGACCCCGAGAGGGAAGAATCCTATGACCAGTAGATACCGAGTGTGGCCATATTCGCAGTGACATAGAGGGCCATGGCAGCTGACGCAGCTGAGCAGAAGCTCTCGGTGTTAATAGAAGATCTGGTTCAATTCCTTGCTCCCATTCTGTGCTCACTGCCTTAGAAGGATCTGCCCTTACACAGAAGCCGGAACTGGGAAGACCCCGGTTACCCATCTGAACCCCAATAGCCCCGGGAAGTTACAGTAGCTGATCTGCAAACAATCAAACTGCATTTGGGGAAAGATCAGAGTGTTGTAATCCATTGGGATTGAAATTGTTTTTATGAAAGCATAACTCATACACTGAAACAGTCATTCTTTCAATCAACTTGACTTAGTGTAGAGAAATCTCTTCAATTACCGGAATCAGACTTTAGATCAGGTTGACAAAGATTTCTTCAAATTATTTTTTTTAATTGACAGAGGGCACATGCACTGAGATAGAGAGAGAGAGAGGAGAGAGGAGAGGAGAGATTTTCTCCTTCCTGCTAGGATTCGAGGCAGGCATATCCTGGTGCCCGGACTGTTTTCTCAAGCCACCAGGATGGGATTCAAACCACGGCCGGCCGGGTGGGATCCCTTAACCACTTTAGTATGAGGCCAGCCCCAAACTTACTTTTAATTATTGTTCCTTTTCAGTAATAGTTTACCTTATTGAAATGTCTCAGCAATACAGACAATGAATTTCTACTTTCTGAAACATCTTCTGTCTTAATATCTTTAAATATTTCATCAGCCTCTTAAATTAGAATTGTTCAAATTTGTTTCTCTAACCTCTAAAGATGTTTAATGAGGTGTTATTCTAAATATCTCTACTACTCGTTCAATATTAATTCTGCATGTTTGATTTTTGGTAAAATATTTCTAATATTCTTTATCTCATTCTATTCTCCCCTGGTTTCTCTTGTAAATTATCTCTCATTGTTTCTCTCTTTAATTTCTAAAACTCATGCTTTTCTGATTTTAGCTTTTTCAAAAAATCACGAGTTCATTCCATGTTCATGTTTGCCCATGTAGAAAACAAGTGGACACTGCAGTTTTCGTTGGTCGCCTATTCGCTTTTACAAAACCTCTTTACATCTTAAGCCTAACGGTGGCTTGGAATTTTGTCCTCCTCAAACTGATGATATTTATCAAGATTTATTTTTTTTAATTTTTGCTATTTACATGGAGATGACATGCAAAGTTCAGTAATATTGGAATAATCCAAGCGGCCTACCTCTCTTTGTTAATACTAACACTATTAGATCTACTCCAGTGTTGGCGCTGCCTGGCACCTTCCGTCAGAACGCCTCCCCTAAAGCCTGCAGTTTGCATGCTGCAGTACTCACTGGGCACTCTGGCTGCACGGATACCCGGGCTCTCTGAAGCCAGATGGAAAATAGGCACTTCAGTCCTAACTAAATACAGTTCTTTGGTGTCCGTTGTGTTACAAACTCATCCTGATGGTTTTTGTTTGTTTGTTTTGTTTTGTTTTGTTTTTGCCATAGAGCGTGTGCACTCAGCAGAGAGAAACAGAGAAAGAAACTGAGACATCACACGCCTCCACGGGAGTGATGGCTATATGCCTGGGTTTTGGGGCACACACACACACACACACACACACACACTCCTGGCATGATTTTCAAGCTGCTAAGTCAGGGACTCGCACTGTGGTTGCCCATGTGGAGGTCCAGAACCTTAACTACCACCCCACCTGTTGGCCCCAACAGCCTCCTCCTAACTTATGCTTCCTTCCCTGGCCACTCATCCTCACTTCTTTCACAATCTTCTCATCACTAATGCTGTACTTGTTTTACTATCTTCTTCCTCGGCTTCTACTATTAACTAAATACAGGGACTCTCAAAATTAGGTAAGATTTGGCTTCTAAGGTACCCCAAATTTATCACATCCAAACCTGTGTTATATTTCTACCAAACGCTGAGCCAATTGCTACCTTCTCTTTGACAAATGTTTGTACCCTCTAGCAAATTAAAAACAAAAGAAAAGAAAAACAAAAAGCTATTTTCTAAAGCTCCATGCGAAGTAGTATTAAAAAGCCTCAAATACGTTGAATGGCTCAGAGTCTATGCTACCCCTTATAAGAGTTTACCAGTAATTCTTAGAATCCGGAATATGGAAATGTATAAAATGCTTCCAGTTTCTGTAAACACTTACTATTTCATATGCTGAATGACTTATCTTTAAGGGCCCTAGATTTTAGAGGAGAACGCCATCATGGTCAAATGCATGTATTTAATGAAGATAAGGAATACAACAATGCAGTCTCCATGGCCTGATTCTTGTGCTCTTCATCATATATGATGGTATTCACGCATGTGCACGTTGGCTGTGGTGCGTTATGAAGACTGAATGATGTTTGGTATGAAGCAGGCCTTTCCTAGGGAAGATCTAACATTTAGTGTGTATCTCCTAAATACTTACTCAAGACACTGTAAACTAACTCACCCTATTAGTCCTTACAGCAACATCTAGGATATATTATACTATTTTTTAAGTCATATTGTGTAATCTGTCTCAAAGATATTAAATAGCACCCTCAAATATGTAGATCTTAGCCATGGACTTAAGACATAAATCAGAGCATATTTAATGAAGAAGGCCATGAGGGTTATATTAATCTATACCCAACTTTAATTTCTTTAATGCCTGGAGTTGCTAATTCTGATGGGCATGAGTATGGGTGAATTGAGTATGAGGATTTGTTTCCTGAAAACTGCATTCAATAGAGAATTTAATATTTTCTGTGGGAATTTTTTCTATTTTTCAAACCAAAGTTGAGTCCTTTCTCTCCCCAATATCATTAAGCCCAATAGTATATTTTATAAGTTAGACCTGGAAACAACATTTTAAATACATGTCAACTTACAGATTTATCAATGACAATATTAAATAGTTGAAAGAATAAGAAGTAAATGCAATAAAAATAAGTCAATGTTCACTTTTTAGAATATTTTCTTCAACAATGAATAGGGAAAAGCACTTAAACATGCAGGAAATATAATGAATGGTAGAAAAATTAATGTTACAGTTTATTAATAGATTTGATAAATTGCACTTCCAGGGAAAGTAGAACAAAATTAGTGTTTCATTATGACATATTTCGCTAAAACTCCCAAGATCTTAAGATTTTTGATTTCATCTGCTTTGAATATTATACCCTAATTTTGGAACTATAACAAATCAGAATTAATATTTATAAGGTGTTTTACAATTAGTAGTAACTTCATTGTCAAGTCAATGTTGTTTTACTTGAGTTTAAGCATATGGTAAAATGTGTGGGTAGTTCATCATAGAAATGGATATGATAGGAAAAAATACCTGTCTCTAGTTACTCAACTTAAAGTTTTATTTATTCAGTATTCTTATCAAATTGGTTAATATTTTAGGAAAAATAGCTATGAAGCTGTTTAACAACAATTAGACAACTTATACCCTTAAAGTAAATGAAAATTATGGGTGATTTCTGTCTTACTTTTCAAGTATCTATATTAGTGCCATAAGGCTGTGAAAAGCATTCATCTTGGGACCAGCAGTTGGTGTAGTGGATATGTCGCTGGACTTCCTTGTAGTCGACCGTGGTTTGAGTCCCGGACCCAGTGGCTTAAACTCACGCCAGATGTGTGTGTGTGTGTGTGTGTGTATGCGTGCCCGGGATCCCGAGAGGAGAATGGAAGAGAAGGGATTGCAGCGTGGCCATCTAACCTGGGGAGTGATTTCTTGATTTCTGACTCTGTCTCTCTCTCTGTCTCTCTCTGTCTTTCTGGTGAGTGCACTTACCCTATAGCAAAAACCTCTCAAAAAAAATTGTAGGCATTTTAAATATAAAATATAAGGATTTTTGCTACTGTTTTTTATTAAATGACAGTCCTACAGGAAATTAAATACAAGCGTGACCTTAAGCAGGTCTCTTTCTTTACTTAGGACTGACCTGACTTGTATTAGAATAGAATGGTTCGACCTGATCAATATTCCCCATATGGCATGTAGAGATACTAGCCTTGGTAAATCCTCTGTTAGGAAAGTAATTTTATGGTCAATTAGTTTGTAAAAGTGTTTGTGTCACTTCCCCTTTGGGGGAATCATAATGCACTTTGCTTTATTTAATGCAGTCTCTATTTCATTCAATAAATAATTATCTGTTAGGCACTGCATTTTAGTTTTATTAAAAGATGGATAAATACTAAAACAGAAACCACAATACCACAAAATTAGATAACATTTGTTGTATACCTTGTGTGGTATTTTCAAGTTATTAAAGCACGGGATTTTTTTTTTTTCATTCATCATAGAGAGTGCATGCATGGGCTCCAGAGAGAGGGAGGCTCACCTCAGAGGGTCTGGCCACACTGCCATCCCTTTCTCCCGCCGAACTCCTGGGCACACAAGTGCACACCAGGGTAACGGGCGTGGATCCAAACCTGCAGCTGGCCCTGTGACTTCCAGCACTGCAGCCTGGCATGCCACGGGCCGAATCATCAGGCCGGACCTGGTCATAGGCTGCATTTTACTCATGAAACACTGTTCCCTTTCTACCTCTAACCATGGAACATGTGAGAGGCTCATGGACAATGTGTGCACTAGAAAATCTATGCATGAATTTCTAACTGTTTTTGCCCCCAAATAACTCTTACTTGTTATAACAAATCTGAACAGGATCTAGTTTGAGGTTCTAACAAAGATCAGACTTTAGTGTGAAAAGAGACTTGAACCTCTGTAAGAGCAAAGTGAGTTCTGCTACACTGAAGCAAGAACACCAAATTTATGGTGGAGATTGATGAAGTGATTAATATCTCACAAACATTTTAAGGGGTCAACGCCCCTAAGAAATCAGCAGTTTACCAGTGGAAAATTTGTTTTAAGAAGAGGATCGAGTAAGGGACCGACAGGTGATGCAGTGGTTCAGGAGCTGGACTCTGACATGGCCAACCACAGTTCGAGTGCTAGACCTGGCCACTTGTTTTCTCACTTTCTCTCTCTCTCTCTCTGGTCAAATTAAAATAATAATAATAATAAAATATGTTGCGATTCAGGAGAATGGGCCTCTTGCTAAATCCAAAATTTGGGGGGTAAAATATATATACGGAGGGTTAGAATGAGACCAGGTGTTGCTTGTTCAGTATCTCAAGCCCGGAAAGATGAGTTGATCCTTGAAGGCAATAACATTGAACTTGTTTTAAATTCAGCTGCTTTGATATAGCAAGGCATGACAGTTAAAAGTAAGGATATAAGAAGATTCTTAGGTGATATCTGTCTTTGAGAAGAGGAAAGCTCAGCAGGCTGATGAGTAAGACATAAGGGTTTGGTAGAGACGGTAACAAACTGGTGGTATCTAAGACCATTATGTGATATTTTAAAGATAACAATAAAAGAAAACCATTGATTTTTGGGGGAGGAAGGGATGAGACAATGTTGAAGATGTCACCCTCAGTGGCAGACTACTGACATAAATTTGTGTGAAAAAAAGTTAATCTTGTCAGTGTCTTAATTGAAGAGGACCGATGATTAGCAGTGGAAAAAAGAACCGATACCATAAATATTTCTACTGGTTCAAGTGAATCAACCCAACTGAAGAAGAAAGGTGAGCAGACTTTCTGCTCAATGGAGGCCAGAGCTACTGCAACCAGGTCTGTGACACACAAGTGCAGAGCTTTCGATGAAAATTTTAAATACTCCTGGAACATTTCTTCAAAGGATTTCATGAGGAAGGGACACGTGGCTTACCAGGATGATCCTGGAAGCAACACAAAGCAATGGCTGGAGGGGTGAAAGAAGCCCAGTCAAAGCAGAAGTGGACCAGCCAGAGCAACGGTCATGGCAACAGGGTTTTCAGATGATCAAGGCATTTTTCTTTTGACTTTCTGGAGTGTCAGAGAATCACATCTTTTATGAAAGTATTTTGAGAAAGTTAGCAAAGGCTTTAGTGGAAAATTACCCAGACAGCTTCATGAAAGCCCTTCTCCACCACCGCGATGTTCCTTCTCATCAAAGTTTGCAAGCATTTTTTTTTCTTTTGGAGAGGTTTTTGCTATAGGGTGCGTGCGCTCGCCAGACAGACAGAGAGAGACAGAGAGAAAGAAAGTGAGAAATCACCTTCCAGGAGGGATGGCCATGCCACAATCCCTTCTCCTCCATTCTCCTCTTGGGATCTTGGGCACGCATGCATACGCACCTGGTGTGAATTTTAAGCCACGGGGTCCAGGACTCGAACTGCAGTCGATTACATGGGAGTACAACGACATAGCCATTACGCTAACTGCTGGTCCAAAGTTTGCAAGCATTTTGAGGGAAAATAATTAGGCATCCACCTTACGGTCCTGGTTTAACGCCTTCTTAATTCATTTTGTTTCCTAATCATATTAAAAACAAATCAACAGAAAACCTTTAGGATAGACCCCCATAGCACAGTAGTTGAGGGTTGTGCATAAGAAGCCTAATTCCACTAGATCTACTTCAGTTAGACTTCTGGCCCTGGAAGCTTTCAAAACTTGCCAGGCACCTGTGCATGTACGTGTGTCCAAAATCATGGCATGATGGAGAAAAACAGGATTGAAATCATTGGTGAGGGGGCCAACAGGTGGCATGATGGTTAGGTGGCTGGAGTCCCACATGACCAGTCATGGTTTGAGTCCCAGACCTGGCAGCTTGCTTTCTCACTCTATTTCTCTTATTCTGTCCCTCTCTGGTCAAATTAAAATAATTAAAATAAAATAAAATAAAATAAAATATAAAATAATTCTTTTAAAAAATGTGGTGAGACCATGTCCTATCAGGGAGTACTCTCTCTCTTTATGAAGCAAGTGCGCTCATCCTCTGGCAATAAAAACAAAAACAAAAAAACTATAAAAAAACACATATTTTTCTTCAGTTATCAATGTAAAAAGACTGCATTTATTTCACTAACTTCCCAAAGTCTTCAGTTCTTTATGAATGGACTAAGTAGCTGGTACTGCCACTTATGAAAATGTCTTGAATATTCTGGATCTTGAGATCTTTCCGTTTCTGCCAGCGCATGCAGATATTCGCTATGTACTAAGGATGTACATGTGCGTCTTTCGAAGTCTGTCTCACGTCACTCAGCGTAAGACTCCTCTACTTACCCACTTCGAATCAAGTAATAGGGTCTCCTTGTTTCTTACAGTGGAGCGACCCTCCATCGTACCTATGTGCCACAGTCTTCCAACCCAGTCATTAGTTTTGGAACTCTTAGGTTGCTTCCACGTTTTAGTGATTGTGAATAATGCTGTAATAAACATGGATTTGCAAGTGTTTTTACCCTTCATTATCAATCAGCATTTTGAAGTCTCCTGTACAGTAGGTGAAATCAGTGACGTCGTAGTTCATGTTAAGCTCAGTAATCACAAAAGCTTCCTCTAGGTAGTAGCAAGGGAGATGAAGAGCTACATACTTCAGAAAGTTTGTAGAGAAACGTGAAATTAAAATATGAGTTTCCTTTGGTACAAAATCATTTTGAAATCCATGCATAGGTTTTCAAAATACTGATTTTTCATACTCTTCATACATTGTATTTTCTTTTACCTTATCCTGAAGGAACAGTGGGCCATACCCATCACAGATCTTCAACTAGACCTGGCCACTTGTTTTCTCACTTTCTCTCTCTCTCTCTCTGGTCAAATTAAAATAATAATAATAATAAAATATGTTGCGATTCAGGAGAATGGGTCTCTTGCTAAATCCAAAATTTGGGGGGTAAAATATATATACGGAGGGTTAGAATGAGACCAGGTGTTGCTTGTTCAGTATCTCAAGCCCGGAAAGATGAGTTGATCCTTGAAGGCAATAACATTGAACTTGTTTTAAATTCAGCTGCTTTGATATAGCAAGGCATGACAGTTAAAAGTAAGGATATAAGAAGATTCTTAGGTGATATCTGTCTTTGAGAAGAGGAAAGCTCAGCAGGCTGATGAGTAAGACATAAGGGTTTGGTAGAGACGGTAACAAACTGGTGGTATCTAAGACCATTATGTGATATTTTAAAGATAACAATAAAAGAAAACCATTGATTTTTGGGGGAGGAAGGGATGAGACAATGTTGAAGATGTCACCCTCAGTGGCAGACTACTGACATAAATTTGTGTGAAAAAAAGTTAATCTTGTCAGTGTCTTAATTGAAGAGGACCGATGATTAGCAGTGGAAAAAAGAACCGATACCATAAATATTTCTACTGGTTCAAGTGAATCAACCCAACTGAAGAAGAAAGGTGAGCAGACTTTCTGCTCAATGGAGGCCAGAGCTACTGCAACCAGGTCTGTGACACACAAGTGCAGAGCTTTCGATGAAAATTTTAAATACTCCTGGAACATTTCTTCAAAGGATTTCATGAGGAAGGGACACGTGGCTTACCAGGATGATCCTGGAAGCAACACAAAGCAATGGCTGGAGGGGTGAAAGAAGCCCAGTCAAAGCAGAAGTGGACCAGCCAGAGCAACGGTCATGGCAACAGGGTTTTCAGATGATCAAGGCATTTTTCTTTTGACTTTCTGGAGTGTCAGAGAATCACATCTTTTATGAAAGTATTTTGAGAAAGTTAGCAAAGGCTTTAGTGGAAAATTACCCAGACAGCTTCATGAAAGCCCTTCTCCACCACCGCGATGTTCCTTCTCATCAAAGTTTGCAAGCATTTTTTTTTCTTTTGGAGAGGTTTTTGCTATAGGGTGCGTGCGCTCGCCAGACAGACAGAGAGAGACAGAGAGAAAGAAAGTGAGAAATCACCTTCCAGGAGGGATGGCCATGCCACAATCCCTTCTCCTCCATTCTCCTCTTGGGATCTTGGGCACGCATGCATACGCACCTGGTGTGAATTTTAAGCCACGGGGTCCAGGACTCGAACTGCAGTCGATTACATGGGAGTACAACGACATAGCCATTACGCTAACTGCTGGTCCAAAGTTTGCAAGCATTTTGAGGGAAAATAATTAGGCATCCACCTTACGGTCCTGGTTTAACGCCTTCTTAATTCATTTTGTTTCCTAATCATATTAAAAACAAATCAACAGAAAACCTTTAGGATAGACCCCCATAGCACAGTAGTTGAGGGTTGTGCATAAGAAGCCTAATTCCACTAGATCTACTTCAGTTAGACTTCTGGCCCTGGAAGCTTTCAAAACTTGCCAGGCACCTGTGCATGTACGTGTGTCCAAAATCATGGCATGATGGAGAAAAACAGGATTGAAATCATTGGTGAGGGGGCCAACAGGTGGCATGATGGTTAGGTGGCTGGAGTCCCACATGACCAGTCATGGTTTGAGTCCCAGACCTGGCAGCTTGCTTTCTCACTCTATTTCTCTTATTCTGTCCCTCTCTGGTCAAATTAAAATAATTAAAATAAAATAAAATATAAAATAATTCTTTTAAAAAATGTGGTGAGACCATGTCCTATCAGGGAGTACTCTCTCTCTTTATGAAGCAAGTGCGCTCATCCTCTGGCAATAAAAACAAAAACAAAAAAACTATAAAAAAACACATATTTTTCTTCAGTTATCAATGTAAAAAGACTGCATTTATTTCACTAACTTCCCAAAGTCTTCAGTTCTTTATGAATGGACTAAGTAGCTGGTACTGCCACTTATGAAAATGTCTTGAATATTCTGGATCTTGAGATCTTTCCGTTTCTGCCAGCGCATGCAGATATTCGCTATGTACTAAGGATGTACATGTGCGTCTTTCGAAGTCTGTCTCACGTCACTCAGCGTAAGACTCCTCTACTTACCCACTTCGAATCAAGTAATAGGGTCTCCTTGTTTCTTACAGTGGAGCGACCCTCCATCGTACCTATGTGCCACAGTCTTCCAACCCAGTCATTAGTTTTGGAACTCTTAGGTTGCTTCCACGTTTTAGTGATTGTGAATAATGCTGTAATAAACATGGATTTGCAAGTGTTTTTACCCTTCATTATCAATCAGCATTTTGAAGTCTCCTGTACAGTAGGTGAAATCAGTGACGTCGTAGTTCATGTTAAGCTCAGTAATCACAAAAGCTTCCTCTAGGTAGTAGCAAGGGAGATGAAGAGCTACATACTTCAGAAAGTTTGTAGAGAAACGTGAAATTAAAATATGAGTTTCCTTTGGTACAAAATCATTTTGAAATCCATGCATAGGTTTTCAAAATACTGATTTTTCATACTCTTCATACATTGTATTTTCTTTTACCTTATCCTGAAGGAACAGTGGGCCATACCCATCACAGATCTTCAAATCTTTGGGAAATAACTGCCCAATTTGTGTTTTCCTGGTAACTTATAATATTCTGCCTCATCTAATTGTCTTTATATTGTCATGAAAACCTGTATCGCTAGTCATAGATTTCTGTCACTGTATTAGAATGTAGGGTGCATGTGTGGTCCGAGTCCCTAAGTTTTAACGTTTTCTGCATAGTTTATGATTTATTCTAACATTTAGCTGTTTATTTTTTCATTTACTTATTATTTACACCTTAATTTCTTCTTCATTTCCTGTTCATCCTAAGATCCACTTAGACCATCAATAGATTCATTCATCATTTCTGATAGCAAAAATAAAGAATGTTACATGTCACCAGTAAGAAGGGAAGTTTATTAACCCATTTAATCTTCATAACAATTCCAAGACTCAGATTTGGTACCAAAATTATCTACTTACTTTGGAAAGTTGCTATGGGAACTTCGGAGTGGGAAAGTGCATGAACCACATGAAATTCTTACCCTGTGGTCCACAGTCACATGGTGGTGGTGAGGAGGAGGATGTGGAGATTGACTCTCTGAATCACTGGACATAATCGGCCATTATTTGGATGCTGTTGATTATAAAATGCAGTTACTTTCAGAGAGTCAAATTTATCTTCTTCAGATCTATGGCCAGGGCTCCATGGCAAGTAATTTCACTTCTTTACTTAGATTTGTGTGAAGGGTGTGACTGATTTCTGGACAGATACTGGGTTGTCGGCAAAGTCGTGACACATTTTTGCATATAAAGACATAGAAAAATATGTCATGACTTTTCTGATGACCCAATAGTTAATTAATTCCTCAGTAGTATTTCAATTAAACTCTGAAAATTATTACTTATCTATGTGTTATATATATATATGGCACTGGACGTCCACATGGTTGACCGTGGTTCAAGTCCTGGGCCCGGAGGCTTTGGAATCACACGGGGCAGATGTGTAGCATGCCTGAAGTCCCGAGAGACTAGGAGAGAGGGATTGGAGCATGGCCATCCCAAATGAGGGAGTGACTTCTCACTTTCTCTCTCACTGTCCTTCTTCGTCTCTCTCTGGGGAACGCACATGCCCTATGACAAAAGTGTAAAAAAAAGAAAACAAAAGCCAAAATGAAAGTAGAATCTACGTATAGGATGGATGTACTGGCCCTAGGGAGTGTAAGCTGAACACGTTCACCGTAGTCATCTTTGTCTGACTCCATCTAGCCAGAGCCAGCATTTTTGCTCATTTGTCCCTCTAGCGTCTCCATCTGTTTCCCTCCAGCACCTTAGTTAAAAAGCTGCAGTATAATACAGGTAGTTCCTGTGCTTAAATTTAGCGTAAGAGTCCCGCCAGTCTTCTGACCATCTGCTTGTATAATATCCTTTTTCCTCTACCTATTTCCTACTTCAGTCTTGTATTCGTTATCATTCACCAATTCTAAAATGTGTTACTTGCGCCAGCAGGTGGTGTGGTGGTTAAGGTGTTGGACTCCACACATGGCTGACTGCAGTTCAAGTCCCAATCCAGCAGCTTTCTTTCTTTCTCTGTCTCTCTCTGGTCAAACTGAAGAAGAAGAAGTGAAATTAAACAATTCTTTAAAAAATCATTACTATATTTTTTAAAATTATTATTATTAAATTCTATACTTGTGCTGAACATAATTAAATCCTACCTACAGAAAAAAAAAAAAATGATGATGTCTGAATACCCTGCATTGTGAGGCGATACATTGGCATAGTGAGTCAGCTACCTCCCAAGCAAAAAAATTCTCAATGAGCAGAAGAGTGCCTATGAGGAGTACAGAGAGCCCAGCTTTCAAAGGAGTCGGGCCTCCTGCCCTTTCTCAGGGAGCTGCTGCCTCAGTCTCCGTTCATGCTGGACAGGGCATGCCTGAGGTTGTCCCACAAATCAAGCCTCACTTGGAGAAGGCTACAACTACCAAGAGGAAAAGCAGGATCAGCCCAACAATACAGTTTGGGCCTAGGTATACGGGAGCTAAGCAGGCTGGAAGGTTTATCTTCTAGAATAAAAACAACTATAATAAGAAAGATAAGAGCCCTTACACAAGCGGCCGTTTGATTGTATTCTCGAAATATTCATGTAAGCTCCCCAGGGTGTAAGAGAGGATAGGGTATAATGGGTAACCATTTGCATAAGAAATCACTCTCAAAGTTTAAGAAACTTCCATGGGGTTCAAAAATAGGTTTAGAGCAGGAAGTGTATACTCTTTATGTTGAGTGTGCATTAATATTATTTCAGTATGTTTCCCCCATTGAGTTGGAGTTAATGTATGTAAATATTCAATGCATTAGTATATTAATGTTCTTAGAGTGGTGGCGAGTGCCCACTGTTATGTAAATATTGCTGCTCTCGTTATTCGTATTATACTTATGAGTAATAGGCTTTGTTTGGTTTGTAACATTAAAAAAAATGGAAGTCAGTATCTTTAAAACTATTCAAATTCTAGCATAACCTATCCATTCGCTTTTTCTTCTTATTCTAAAACATTGAGGAAAGAATAAAATATTTACTCATTAAAAATCTTTCTATTTAAGGGAACCAGCAGTTAGCGTAATGGCTATGTCGCTGGACTCCCACGTAGTCGACCGCGGTTCGTGTCCTGGACCCGGTGGCTTAAAACTCACGCCGGGCGCGTGTGCGTGCGTGCGTGCCCAAGATCCCGGGAGGAGAATGGAGGAGAAGGGATTGCGGCGTGACCATCCCCTCTGGGGGGTGATTTCTCGCTTTCTGTCTCTATGTCTCTCTCTGTCTGGTGAGCGCACGCGCCCTACAGTGAAAATCTCTCCAAAAAAAAAAAAATCTTTCTATTTAATTGTTGAAGTTCCCATTAAGTAAATTCCAAATAATGTCTCCATATTTTAGTTTTAAGTTCCCTGAGACTGAATAAGCTACACCTAGCAGTGACCATGGTTTCGGTGTCACCTGAGGAATGGTAGTGAGATAGAAAACGGTTCAATTAGAAGAGGATGACAGGAAGGATATGGGGGACCAGCAGTTAGCGTAATGGCTATGTCGCTGGACTCCCATGTAGTCGACCACGGTTCAAGTCCCAGACCCGGTGGCTTAAAACTCACGCCAGGCACGTGTGCGTGCATGCCCAAGATCCCGAGAGGAGAATGGATGAGAAGGGATTGGGGCGTGGCCATTCCCTCTGTGGGGAGCTTTCTCGCTTTCTGTCTCTCTGTCTCTCTCTGTCTGTCTGTCGAGCGCCCACGCCCTATAGGGAAAACCTCTCAAAACAAAAAGAAGAGGGTGACAGGAAGGATAACAAAGGGGTGACCACACTGCCCTAGGAAATTCCTTCCTTCCCTGCATTACTGCCATATACAGGAGATGATGCTACTGTTTTCTTCTGAGCTTTATAACACACACAAAGATGTGTGCATTAACTTGGCTTGCAGGGTAACCTCTCAAGGTACACAGCTTGTTAAAGAAAATGAAATCGGATTCCTTCGGAAAGAGCGCA
This sequence comes from Tupaia belangeri chinensis, assembly GCF_000334495.1. Classification (NCBI taxonomy): domain Eukaryota; kingdom Metazoa; phylum Chordata; class Mammalia; order Scandentia; family Tupaiidae; genus Tupaia; species Tupaia belangeri. Next base: position 1,384,135 of record NW_006159999.1, on the reverse strand, counting down.
CAGTGCTCTGCGCCGACAGCCCTGTGACTGCTCCAGGAATTTACTCGGGCAGTTCGTTTGATGGGTTACTGAGAACTGCCATAGTCTCCCTTTACCATGCAGGAATATCCCATCGTCCATCTGGCCGGGATTTGGGGCATGCACGCACACATGCCCAGTGTGTTTTTCAAGCCAGCACAGTCGGGACTGGAAGCTCAACTGGTCTTGCGGAATCCACTCCCAATGCACAGTGCTTAGCCACTGCGCTCTGGGCCAGGGCAGCGGAGTGTGCTTTATTGATATACAGCTGAATTTCCAAGTATGCTGACATTATCCACAATTTTTTTTAATTTTTTAATTTTTATTTTTTGAGAATTTTTTGCTATAGGGCACGTGCACTCACCAGAAAGACAGAGAGACAGAGACAGAAAGCGAGAAATCACCCCCGGGGGGATGGCCACGCCACAATCCCTTCTCCTATATTCTCTTCTCGGGATCTGGGGCACGCATGTGCACACACCCAGCATGAGTTTAAGCCACTGGGTCTGGGACTTGAACCAAGATCGACTACATGGGAGTCCAGCGACTTAGCCATTAAGCCAACTGCTGGTCCTACTATCCACAATTTATAAGCCAAAGTTATTATGATTTAGCACTTAACCAGCTTCTGAAAGCTAGTAATTTGGGGCCAGTAGATAATTTAGTGGTTAAGGAGCTGGATCCCACATGATTGATTCAGTGGTTTGAATCCCAGGCATGGCAGCCTAAAAAACATACTGGGCATGTGAGTGTGTGTGCCCCAAATCCTTCACTCTCTGTCTCTCACTGGTGAGCACATGTGTCCTATGGGGAAAAAACATTAGTAATTGTATACATATGTATGCATACTTGTAAAGTGAAGTGAATTGACATTTTCTTATTTCTTAAAAAAACTGCTGAAATACATTGGACATGAATTTTGGGAGTGGGGTCAGAGTTATTGGCTTCCTGGAAAAGTCATGACATATTTTTTTCTATGCAAAAATGTGTCATGACTTTTCCGACAACCCAATATATATAGAACCCAGTAAAATCACTACTCCAGAAAATTACATGGATGTTGGCCAAAGTAAATAAAAGTGTAAACTTCCTCTTTGATATGCTGCTTCCCAAAATACTTAATGTATCGACAATCCCACACGGGGTCCAAATTCAGTATTTATCAGCAGGTGAAAGTTGCAACCCACACTCTTTAACAGATGAAGCAGGAATTTGATGTTTGCATAGCTCTTCTTTTGGATGTGTGATATGCTTTCCATATTTTACAGACTGCGAGGTGGATTGGGGCGTGGCCATCCCCTCTGAGGGGTGATTTCTCGCTTTCTCTGGGTAAAATAACCCAACGCTCAGTAAGCCGTCCTCGTAGTCTCGTTTTTACCGTAGCAGGTTAGAACTGTGGGTGTGACCTGCACCGTGAGACCTGACCCTGGGTGGGAGCCGCAGAGGATTTGGAAAGAACGCACACAGGCTCACAAGTAAAGGAAAGCAGGGATCTGGGGGGTCTCCAAGCAGTGGCACTGAGCTGTTCCCAGGTTTGTTATTTTATAGGGCGAGGGTGGGGGGGTAGCAGGACGTGAAGCAGGTGTTTTGCTGTCGTCAGCTGAAGCTGTGCAACATCTTGCCTCTCTGCTTCTGATCTGGCCTCTTCTTGTCTCCCTGGCCTTCTCTGGCTGATACATAGCCTCCCTCAGCCTCGCCGACCTTGCAGGGTAGGCACAAGCCGTGGGAACGTGCCTTTGGTCTTCTTTAAAGGCTCCCATTGTTCTGCCCAGCAGGTCCTGCCCACCCCTACAAACTGCAAGGGACCTTCAAGATGATTTTGCTTGGCTTCTCCACTTTGCTCCCTAGCAATCAGGGACCAAGTGGCTTACCCTAAACGGGTCCTGAGTTCAAAGGAAGCGTTCAGGGCCTGGCCTCGGTGAGATCAACTAGAAAGAGAACACATTGGGCCAGACTGGTTCGAGGCCAATCTACTAAAAATGGTTTCAAAACTTTTGGGGATAAAAATACAAGAAAGCAAAAATGATTCAACCAATGGGTTATCAAAATCCTTGCATTTAATCTCAGAAACTGATCTGACACCAGCCATGGTGGCACGTGGTTAATGCGGCCATCCATCAGGCTGAAGCCACGTGGGCGGCCCAGGCTTGATTCCCTGCCCTTGGTCGAGGAAGGTTGCAGTGGCCCATGCTGTGGTCCCTGCTGCTGGGGAGGCTGAGGCAAGAGGACTGGGATGCAGTGAGACTGTCTCTATATTTTAAAAAGACCTCTCATGTCATGGCCCCATGGTCTGTCAGGATTCATCGTCTACCATAGAAACAGACTGTCTCTATATAAATAATATAAACAGACCATATGTGTGTATATAATTAATTAGGTCTTATGCATCAGATTTCAATCCTGTAATAACAGAATGTCTTTTATTGAAGCATATTTACATTTCCAAATATAATGTTACTCTGTTCACAATTTATGAGCCAAATTCGTTTATGATTTATCATTCAGTCTAGTTTTAAAAACTAGGCATATTATATATACTCAAAAAGTGAGAAAAGACACTAAACTACACGAAATATATGTATAAAAGCAAATGTATGAAGAGTGCTGATTGCAGCAACTTTAGTATGTTCACAGCTAAGCCCAAATATCAGCACACCACACTCTACAAAGGTGTCTCACTTCAAAGCAAAACCCCGTTACTCAACTATCATTCCTGTGTCTTCCTACCATGCCCAGCCTTCCACAACATCTGGAGAAGTCCTCTCGGTAGTGCCATCCCATGACAGAAAGGTAGAAAACAAGGAAGTGGGACCAGTAGGTAGAGTAGCAGTTATGTCACTGGACTCCCACATGGACAAATGTAGTTCGAGCCTCAGATTTGGTGGTTTCAAAATCACACTGAGTTGTGTACATGCATGTCCAAGATCCTGGGAGAATAAGGAGAAGGGATAGTGGCATGGCCATCCTGCCTGTGGAGGATGGAGGTGACTTCTCCCTCTCTCTCTCTCTCTCTCTCTCTCTCTCAGCAGGCACATGCACCCTAAGGGAAAAACCTCTTAAAAATTAAAAAAATTAAAAGAAAAAAGGGAAGACAAGGTGTATACATGGAAGCGAGAAGCACAAAGGACCAAACTTGGTTTATCCCAAGATATCAATATTGTCAAAACCCACTCCTAAGGTAAAGGCTTTCCCTTCACATCCACTCATGGGAGCTCCGGCCTCAGAACCAAATCACTCCTGAAAGGCCCGTCTCTTCCTACTGTTACAATGGCACTGCTTCAGCGTGCGTTTTGGAGAGGACAAACATTCAAACCACAACACTGCTTTTTCTACATGTATACGCATAGATGCTCCTTCACTTATGATGGTTCATTGAGCCCTAAAATGAACTAAGCCTGTTTGCCGATGGGCTGCATAGAGAGAGTGCACAGGACAAACGTGTATGGACAAAACAACGTAACTAGCAGGTGAAATCTGGGGAGTCACTGTGCTGCAGTTTATTTTTAAATTTTTTTATCATAATTACCCTTAAAGCAGCTCAGATTTTACAAATATTTGTGTTGCACACAGTATAATTTTGCCCAAGAATCTAAGCAAATGCCTTTAATACGCCGCAGGGTATTCGTTGTTGATGATTATTTTGCAGACTGGGCCTGGTGGTGCAGGGCTGCTGGCCAGCATCAGGTCACGACAGAGTGTCATCCTGCAGGTTACCAGTCTGGAAATACATCAGGATTCAAAATTCAAAGTATAGTCTCTACTAAACGCATATTGTTTCCTTACCAACGTAAAGTCTAAAGCTTGCAAGTTGGGTACAGATAGCATAAATATCTCACATACGTGCATATGTATGTGTGGCGTATCTGTTTTATGTAATACAGGAAATCTATTTGTGTATGTGTGTGATATGTAAGTACATATATAACATGATGACTTGTCAAAAATGTCATGCATTTTTGCATAGAAAAAAATATGTCATCGGGGGCCAGCAGGTGGCGTGGTGGTTAAGGATCTGGACACTCCCGCATGGTTAACCAGTTTGAGTTCCGGACCTGGTGGCTTGCTTTCTCACTTTCCCACTCTTTCTCTCTCTCTCTCTCTCTCTCTCTCTCTGGTCGAATTGAAATAGATGAACAAGGGACCAGCAGTCAGCATAATGGCTATGTCGCTGGACTCCCACGTAGTCGACTGCTGTTCGAGTCCTAGACCTGGTGGCTTAAACTCATGCTGGGTGCGTGTGCGTGCGTGCCCAAGATCCCGAGATCCCGAGAGGAGAATGGAGGAGAGGGGATTGCGGCGTGACCATCCCCCCTGGGGGGTGATTTCTCGCTTTCTGTTTCTCTGTCTCTCTCTGTCTTTCTGGCGAGCACACGCCCTATAGCAAACCCACCGCTCAAAAAAAAAAAAAAAAAAAAAGACCGCATGAATGGGAAATACCTTCGAGTAGGCATGCTCATAAAAAAATTCAAGAACATGAAATATTGTTCAGGAAACAAAGAAGTCATTATTGAAAACGGACAAAGATAACATCATGGCACAGAGAACTGATTTTGGCTCAAAAGGGGTAGGAATGGGAGCAGGGAGGTGCAGGAATCGGGGAGTGAGGTGCAGGAATCGGGGCAGGGAGGTGCAGTATCACTGTGAAAATATATCTGTCTTGCCCTGATCATCAATTCTGTCTCTTCATAATAATGCATTAAACAATGAATGGTTTGTTACCGGAAAGAGAAGACAGCGTTGGGCTTCAGCCCACATGTGCTCGCTCCATCCAGCATCATGTATGATGGAGTCTTTCACAGAGTCCCAGGACGTTGCCAGACCTCGTGGGAGATCAGAGTGTCCTGGAATCGCACCAACTGTTGGTTAAATCGCTGCGCTCTCTCAACTCGGGGCATCCTTTCCAGGAAAAAAATTAGTTCAGAACTCTGGACACTTGAATGTTGAACACCATCAGCTCATTCCATGAGGTAAAGTTAGTGCTCTTTTTTTTTAAATCAAGACTTCAGTATGAGTAGCTGAAAAATGGAGGCAAATTCCAACGACAGTCACGCCTTCTGTGGGCTTCGTTTGTCTATCGCAGTGGTCACTAACTATAGATTCGCCATTTTAAAAGCCCCTTCACTCATGTTGGAAGAAGGATTCACAAGGAGTAGAGCTGACATAAAATTGTGTGTGTGCATGTGTGTCGCACGCGTGCATGTGTGTTCACCGTTGTATGTCACCTTGGTAGGCATTCTCATCACTTCAACTGTTTGCACATGTAAGATTTGAGCTTCACAAATACAGCATGAGTGTGAAAGCTAAACATTGGTGACACATTTTTAAATTGTTAGTGGGTGTGTGCACTCAGCAGAGAGAGGGGGAGAAAGCGCCCCCAGCGGGTCCCACCGCAATTCCTTCTTTTCCATTCTCCATTCAGTTCGGTTTTAGCCACACATGCATGTATCACACCATGTCTCTCAGACTGCCAGGCTGGGATTCGAACCACAAATAGCCACTTGTGATCCAGCTTCCTTAACTGCTAGGCCACAGGGCTGGCCTGATGATAATTTTTATCATAATGGGCAGCACGGTCTCCCCTTCATAGAGACTAGAAACTAAGAAAACGAAGGCACAGCTGTTAGAGCAGTTTCCCCAAGGTCACGGAGCTAGGACACCACGTGGACGAGGTTTAAAATCAGCATGTTCCTGGCCGAATCTGTCATCATAGCTACTTTGCTGTACTGACTCACACTGTTTTAAATCTCGAAGTGTCAATTTCGTTTGAAGATTTGAGAGAAACACATTACTTTTATATTAAAATAAGCAAAGATATATTATGGAGGAGAATGCAAAAAGTATGTGAATTTTTAATACAAAAAGAGACTTCAAAGAATGTTCTTGCTTGTACCTGGTTGGTTCAGCCTAAGGCACTGGATCTCGGGGGGCAGGCGCTCACTGCCCTGTGCTTACGGGACGACTTCAGTGGAAACACGAAAATTACCACACTACACGAACTTTCTCCTTGCTGTGTGTTGAACCTGTTAATATTTATAACCTTCTGTTAGCCATGTGCTTAGACCAAACTCCTCCTAATTTATGTAAAAATGAAACTAGATGGAAGGAACGCAGACAAACATGAGGACGGTTGCACTGGGCAATTTGCATGATCTAAGTTGGCGATTTCACTTTCCCCAGTAAATTCTCAGTAAATGCAGACTTCACTGGTCTTAAAAGGGAAACAGCACCGTTAAGAGGATGGCAGGCGTCCAGATTCCAATCACGTTGAAGTATGTGGAGAGCTGAAATTGAGGGCCCTCTGCCATCAATTCTAAATTTAGCACATGATACAAAAGTTGCTCTTAAACTTTGGGTGTGGACTCCGCAGTTTGCGGGAAACACGTTTCTCCTCGGTTGAATGGAGAACAACTCGTCTATTGGAAACTCATGCTACTGGGTTTAAATAACAGAGTTTGCCTTTTTTATCCTAAATGTCTTTGATCATGTGGGTCTGAGATTTTCTTGTATCACCAGCAGGCCCAGTTACTATATGGAAAGGAGAGAAACCTGATTAAAAACACATAGTGAGAGGCCAGCAGGTAGCGTGGTGGTTAAGGTGCTGGATCCTCACATGGCTGACCACATTTCGAGCCCCAAACCTCGCAGCCTGCCACCTCACTTTCTCTCTCAAATTAAAAAAAAAAAAAAATACTGATAAATAAAGTTAAGTAAATAATTATTTTTAAAAGACACACACAGTGACAGTTCTCTTGGAGGTTCCGATCATTGGTCAATGACACATGTTAATTACATGGCTATGACCTAGCTACAGACAGAGATGATAAGGAACACGCATGCACACTGCACTCAGAGAGGCCCGGGGGGCAGGAGTCCTAACTGCTGACTTTTGAGTTTTCACATTTGAAAAATGAGGATATCGGTACATATGTAAAGTTTTGACATGTAATTCATACAGTAAAACTTAAAGGGAGTGAGTACTTCCTTGCCATACAAACTTAGTAGGTAATCTTCACATATTTACCTATTGATCTGTAAGCTCAGCTCATACAAATTGAATGCTCCACCTGGCTATGAAGGACTTTATGAAGGTTTTAATCATTGCCAGCAAGAAGTAGCTACGGTGCTTAGTTCAATGACATTGTAGTTACTACACACCACAAATACTACCGAAATATTAGTACTCACATTCTCTCACGCACACCAACCAGTAAGTCACGTGTGTGTCATCTCACTCTATAAACAATACTCATGACACCTAAGGAGTTTGAAATGACAAAGAGTCATAAGGGTTACGGGTTGTAGCTCTCAGAGGATAGATTTGAACCTGTAATGATCTGATTCCAAAATATTTGTTCTTCCCAATGAACCTTCAGTAATTGGAAGGTTCAGGAAGCATCTTCCCAATCTTCCTGAATGATAAACCCATCAGAGTATCCTCACCCATCAGTCCGTCCTGTGCAACATTGTTCTGAAATTGTAAATAAAATGTACATGTGATTTCTTGGTATCCTAGGAAATAAAGAACAGGAAGAAGACATGAGTTTATTTGACGGTTGTAGCTTTAGTGACTTCTCTGTTACGGTATCCTACATTTATAGCTGAGTCTCTGATTTATAGCTTTTAGAGTAGTATGTTGGAACAATCAAACTGGGAGTTTTACAATAATTTTATGAGGGTTGTAAGTGACATTTGGTGACATTTGGTCACCTTTAGGTTAAATTCTGATAGAAACTCTGAGTCTGAGGGACCGCTTATGTATTCTAACTTACTTTGGAAGGTCATCCCAATGATACTTTTAATACTGATAGTAAGAATGAGCTCTGTAGGAAATCTTTCTATGCTACAGAACATGCTTCTCTAAACGACCTCATTTTCTCTTTGTCCTACTCCTTGAGATGGACAGGAAACTTTTACTATTCTCATGTTAATGATGGGGAAATGGAGGCTCCATGGTGAGGTGATGACTGGAGCCCGTGGACCAGGGACCCTGATGTGAGAGGCTTGTCCTGAGCCCTGCCTTTTAGTTCTACCCAGCCGGCTGTAAAAGAGTAAATTTAGGAATTAATTTAAGCCAGATAGATTTAAAGGCTGGGTTAAACAGTATGTGTACCCTAATGTGGGTTTCACATCATGAGCTTTTTCTTTTTATTTATTTGTTTTTTTTATTTTGTAGAGAGAAATTCTGGAGCATGTGTGCATACTAGACACACAGAGACAGAAAGAGAGAAATCACCCCCGGGGGATGGTCATGCTGCAGTCTCTTCTCCTACATTCTCCTCTCGGGACTTGGGGCATGCACATACACGTACCCAGTGAGTTTCAAGTTGCCAGGTCCAGTGGCCAGCCATGTGGGAGTCCAGAAATGTAACCATTACACCATCTGCTGGTCCCATGGACTGTTCCTAACATCTAAGGTCATGTTAACCCTTGTTTGCCTGTGTATCTGAGAAAAAGAGCCCCTAGGCATGTTTGAATATGCGGAGTGGCAATCTGATTCCCCGAGTTAAATCTAGGTAGAAGTACCATAAATGGGCTAAGTGACCTTCATGTCAGATAAAGGTCATATGACTGGCAGCAGAAATAACCAATCGCAAGACAATATTACCTTTTAAGGAAGGGATTCCCAGCTCTGGTGTTTAGCTCCCCAGGTTTGCCTCCGGTGTTTCAAGGATGAAGAAATGTTTCCAGGCACACAAATATTTAAATGTTAAACTACTCTTCTGTTTCATCCTTGTTTTCCTGTGTGGAGCCATGGAACTTCCCATGTGTGATGTCACAGTGAGCTTTGCAGGAAGAGCTTGGCTGGCATCGTACTAGGAGACCCTCCAAAATGCCACATGGAAGCAAGAGTGGAAGAAGTTACTAATCCAGTAGCACTGTGCCAGGGAGGGGGCTTCTGCTCACGGCCACGCTGTGTCTCAGATGCTCTCCTGGCTTGTGGGTTCACAGATAGTGGACACTGTCAGATTCGACCTGGATTCTGTTTTGTTTTTAATCTCTTCCCCTAAAATTTCATTTTCTCCTCCTCTCTCTCTCTTTTCTTTTTAAATTTTGTTACAGGATGTGTGCACTCACCGGAGAAAGACAGAGAGAGAGAGAGATAAAAGAGAGTGAGAAGTTACTCCCGTGAGGGAGGCGGCCCGCACTGCACTCCCTCCTCCTCCATTCGCCACTTAGAATTTGGGGCAGTCATGCACACATGCTCGGCGTGTTTTTCCGGGTCTATGACTTGAACCACACAGTCAGCTACGTGGCGTGCAGTCACCTTAATCAAACGCCACCTGCTCGCCCCTTCCCTCTCTTTTTTCTTCTTCTCTTGTACATCTTGGGTTAAAACTCTGTTTTTCTGGGGCCAACAGTTGGTGTAATGGCTATGTCGCTGGACTCCCACGTAGTCGACCACTGTTGGAGTTCCGGATCCAGTGGCTTAAACTCACCCTGGCATGTGTGCGTGCGTGCCCAAGATCCCGAGAGGAGAACGGAGGAGAAGGGATTATGGTGTGGCTATCCCCTCTGGGGGTGATTTCTCACTTTCTGTCTTTCTATCTCCCTTGATCATTTCTGGTGAGCACACGAACCCTATAGTAAAAAACTCTCAAAAAAAAATCCCGTTTTTCTAACAGTCTTTTCGAGATATAATTGATAGACAGAGCACTGCAGTTAAGTAACGTGTACAGTTTAATGAGTTTGGCCATATGCAAACATGTATGATCCCCCAACTGCAGTGAAGGTAATAGATACTCTCGAAGTTTCCCGTCTCTGTCTTTATTCATTTCATGATAACATTTGCATGAGCAAACCCATAGAAGAGTAAACACCCTCTTAACACATTTTGAAGTGCAAAATACCATAGTGTTACATGTAGGCACGCTATTTTACGTCTGTCCTGAAAGTTATTCAGCTGCCGTATCTGGCATGTAAGCTCACGGGCTATGCCCACACCTCACTCTGCCCACCTCCTTCCCCACAACCACTGCTGTGTCCTTCCTCTCTATGAGCGCGGTGATGGCGACCCCCTGTGAGTGACTGTGTCCTTCCTTTCTATGAGCGCGGTGATGGCGACCTCGTCTAAGTACAGTCGCAGGGTGACCCCCTGTGAGTGACTGTGTCCTTCCTCTCTATGAGTGTGGCTGTGATGGTGACCTCGTCTAAGTACAGTCACAGGGTTACCTCCTGTGAGTGACTGTGTCCTTCCTCTCTATGAGTGTGGCTG
>NW_006159999.1:1332077-1370056 GCF_000334495.1 Tupaia belangeri chinensis | reverse complement strand
CCTCGTCTAAGTACAGTCGCAGGGTGACCCCCTGTGAGTGACTGTGTCCTTCCTTTCTATGAGAGTGCTGTGATGGCGACCTCGTCTAAGTACAGTCGCAGAGTGACCCCTGTGAGTGACTGTGTCCTTCCTTTCTATGAGAGTGCTGTGATGGTGACCTTGTCTAAGTACAGTCACAGAGTGACCCCTGTGAGTGACTGTGTCCTTCCTCTCTATGAGTGTGGCTGTGACGGTGGCCTCGTCTAAGTACAGTCGCAGGGTGACCTCCTATGAGTGACTGCACCGAGTGTGATTCTCCAGGGTTCTTACATGTCGTCTCAAATGCCGGCATCACCCTCCTTTTAATTTAAACTGTGTTCTATTGCATATGTTTACAGTAGTTTCTTTATCTGTTCATCTGTTGAACACTTGGGTTTATTCCATAGAACGGCTGTTATGAAAAATGCCACAGAACACACGGGAGTACAAACATCTTTTCAAGGTCCTGCCTTCAATTCTTTTGTGTATATGCCCAGAAACCTGATCGCTAGTCCATACAGCAGTTCTAGTTTTAATTTTTTTAAGGAAATCCATACTGTCCTTTTTACCTGTAGTACCACGTTACATCCCACCAACCGTGTGCAAGGCCTCCAGTTTTTCTGCATCCTTCCCGACGCGGTTATATCTCACCCTCCAGTAATGACGTGTAGCTTTAACCCGCAGTTCCCCAACAGTTACCATGGTGAGTACCATGTCGCATACCTTACACCCTTGTGTGTCTCCTTCGGACAATGTCTATCAAAAGCCTTTCTATTTTTTTAGTTAAGTTTGTAGTTTTTGTTTCTTTGGTTTTGGGTTTTCTTTTTCTTTCTTTTTGTTTTCTATACGTTATAGAAGTTTCTTATATCTTTTGAACATTTTGAACATTAATCCTTTATTGGATGTAATTTGCAAATATCTTCTTCTATTCATGGTTTAATTTTTCATTCTTTGGATTATTTTATTTTCTCTGGAGAAGCTTTTTATTTTGATATAATCCCATTTGCCTATTTTTCCTTTTGATGCCTACATTTTTGGCAACAGATCCAAGAAATTACTGTCATAATGTATGTCAAGTAGTTTTCCTCTATATTTTCTTCTGGTAGTTTTCAAGGTCCAGGCTTTCTGACTAAGTCTTTCATCCATTTCCAGTTGATTTTTATGTGTCTCCTAAGGCAGGGGTCCATTTTTATTTACTTATTTACTGACTATTTTACAAAATGTTGCCAGAGGGTGCACGTGCTTGTCAGAGAGAAACAGACAAAGAGAGAGGGAAAGTGAGGAAGTCTCTTCGTCCAGCGGGGGATGGTTGTGTCACAATTCCCTCTCTTCCATTTCTCTTACTTTGGGGTCTGGGGTACAGATGGGTATGTTTTCCAGCTGCTGGCTCTGCCTTAGCCACTAGACCACTGGCTGCACCCTCCCTTTTGTTTTGTTTATTGCATGTCTCTCTGTTTTCCCGGCCCCATTTGTTGAAGTCTTCACTTCTTCACTTTCTGTGTCTCGTTGGCCGTCTTACTGAAACTCAACTAATTGTCAAGAATCAATTGATGGATCAGGCTTCAAGAAAAGACTGATTTCTCCAATTAAAAGTTTAATAAAAGAGTAGCCAGAAACTAAACAACAGTAACCACAAAATGTTTTGAGGCAGCATTGTCTCTAGTCCAGCCAAAATCCAGAGGCCAAACTACCCTTACCCATGCAGTTGTATTAAGCTGTGAAGCTCGGAGATCTTCCAGCACCTTCTCCACTCCCCACCTGTGGACACAGATGAAGTGCTCCACTTCACCTGCCTGGTGGTAACAGCAGGCCCAGCGGGGTCCTGCCAGGGAGGTGTGTGAGGGATAATGGAGCACACCGCTGAGAACCTATCATCCATTCCTCACCAGTTGAAAGTGAGGAGTACTTTGATCTTCCCACCAGGGTGGGGCCAGTTGGGTTCACAGCTGAGCTGCCCCTTCCCCTGCTCCATTTGGCAGCCACAGGCCAGAAGGCTGTGTGAGCCAGGTCCTCAGCCTCTGCCTTCCCCACTCCGCGTCAGCACAGCCAAGTGACAGACAGCTCGGCCTCCACAGATCCAGGAACCTGTGTGAACCAAATGGCACGAACGCAGAGCTCCAGCCCACTCCGTCTTACACATAAAGTTCTGAAAAACCAAAGACCAAGAAAAATACCTAGAAAGCAGCCAGAGAAAAGCCATGTCTTACCTATAAGGACAGAACGGCTGTCAACTGCACGTTCTCTATCTCGCAAAAATATTCTCCAAGAATGTGGGAGAAATCAGGAAATGCTCAGATGAAGAAAACAAGGAAAATGTGTAGCTACCAAACTCTTTCTTAAGGGCTGGCTAAAGAAAGTTTCCCAAAAAGCGAATCCACCTTCCTGTTCAATTCAGATAATTCCATTCTATTAACACTGGGTCGACAGAAAGTCATGATGAATTTTTCTGTTTTTCTACGCAAAAATGTACCGTGACTTTTGCAACAACCCAATATATTATATATAACACTGTGATAGATACTCTTTTTGATTTCCTAGTTTGTTATTTATTTTTTATTTATTCATTTATTTTTAGGGTTTTGTGCTTACAGGATAGAGACAGAGAGGGAAAGTGAGATATTATCCCCCCGGGGGAAGGCCACACCTCAATCCCTTCTCTATTCTTCTCTCAGGATCTTGGGCACGCACGCACATGTGCCCCGTGTGATTTTCACACTGCTACACTGGAACTTAAACCGTGGTCAACTATGTGAGAGTCCAGTGCGTTAACCACCACGCCATTGGCTGGCCCTTCATTATTTATTACTGGGTCTCACCCAGTAGGAACATCTTCAGCACAGATGCTCTGTCTTAAGCTTTGTCTGTCTCGAAATTGCGGAGTATTTACTCTCTCCACGGTCTGTGCTAGAGCTGTTGGCCGTAGCTCTCTCGCTCTCCACCTTCTGGACACATGGTTGATGTACTGGATCCCCTGCAGGGTCTGACCATGCGTCATTTAGCCACTGCTTCGGCAATGACCATCCTGAGATCGCCAACGGCGCAGCACCTGTGGGGTCGGGAGCACACCGGACTGCGGGACTGGAAACCACGGGCCGAGCGCAGCTCAAGCCTGAGGCTGGTGGGTCTAAAACTGTTCGCACCTGTGTGCACACGTGCAGGACGACGGCAGCCTGGAGGACTGCAGGGTGGCCAAGGCGCGTGGAGGGTACTTCTCTCTCTCTGTGTGTCTTGTATATGCACGCACTGTATCGTGAACAATAAATAAGCAAAAAAAAAAAAAAATCAGTGTTATTATTTCATGATTCCATGAACTGGCGTTTTCGGCTGGGCCCGACTGGCAGGGTTCCGGTCTCTGTGGGGCCCCTTTTCATCTCGGGGCCCCCCTTCAGGCTGACTTTGCTCTTCTTTGCTTGGTTCACTCATGCATCTGGGAATTGGCTGAAAACATGGCTAAATCTTAGGTCCACGAGGTTCCCCTCTTCGTGTGACTACCTTGAGTTACCTGAGTAATTATTTGTCGGTACATACTTAATGGTCAGCGGCAAGCCTTCTGATTCTCTTTTCTGTTCTCCCAGGAAGACCGTAATATTTGTGGTAACAGTATTTTATCACCTGAATCCAGAAGAAGAGCCCTAAAGAGAAACTCTTTTAGCTTACTTGAGAAATATACTTTTGTTCATTAAGCCAATAATTTGTATTACTTCTTTATTAAGAAGCAAATCTTAGCTTAGCCTGGTTCATTTCACATGTAATAGATTTTAGCTAGATGGTTATTAAGTGAGTAGGTCTTTGCTCATTACCTGTTTCAGGAGGGTAGCCGAGGGCCCGCCCCTCAGCCTGGTGATGAAGGGAGCCGGGTCCTGCATGGCCGACGTTGGCTGGAATGACTTGCACACATGCGAGGCACATGTGCGTGAGGGCCTCATGTCACCATAGGGCGGGCCATGAGGACCACGGGGAAGGGACGCAGTTTGAGCACTCCCTTGAGGGGCATTGTCTCCCTCTCTCCCTGTGTTTCTCTCTGGTGAGGACACACGCCATCTAGCAACTGAAAAATAAAATTTTGGTTTGTTTTTTAAAGGGCAGTTAAGTGGATCTGATTTACAGAAAATGTGCAGATACTTCATAAAACATAAAGTCCCCAGAACTAAAAATCATGAGTGTCCAAGGAAACTACCTACCTTACGCTGTCTAGAAAAATCCAGGGTGGGTAATCAGGGGTTGGACAGTAGTCACCCCAGGGACACAATCTATCCCCATGCTGACTTTAGGGTGGAGAATTTTTTTTTTTCTATAGGGCACGTGCGCTCACCAGAAAGACAGAAACAGAGAGACAGAAAGTGAGAAATCACCCCCCAGGGGGGATGGTCACGCCACAATCCCTTCTCCTCCATTCTTCTCTTGGGATCTTGGGCACGCTTGCACATGAGCCCGGCATGAGTTTAAGCCACCAGGTCTGGGACTCGAACTGTGGTCGACTACATGGGAGTCCAGCAACATAGCCGTTATGGCAACTGCTGGTCCCATAGTTTTTAAACCCAGAAACCCATGAATGAAGAACAGGTGGGGCCAATGGAGGTAGGATACAATGACACCTCAGTAAGTACACCAAATTATAACTCCTACAGTTAGTTCTACACTAGAAAGGCATACCATTCCTTGTCCCAATAACTGTACTGGCAGAAAGAAACATTTCAGGAACTATCGAACTCGGGGTCCAAAGTGACATTGCCATCCAGAACAGCATTGTGACACCAGAGTACCCGGCTCTGAATTCACTCCTGACCAGTACCACTGCTGCTGCTCTCATCCACAGACAATCCACTCTTCTGACATCCAGTTATTTCTCTAAATATGAATCCTATTGTATCATTCATATGCTTTAAACTCTTCAGTTCCTTTAACTTCTCTAACTGCCTGTTTCTAAAGCTTTTAATTCTTTCTTGAAGAGCTGAGAAATTTTTTAAATTATTTCTTTTGTACAGAACCGCTGTTGACAAGTTCTCTCAAGTTTCTTTTATCTAAAAATAGATTTGTTTCACATGAACCCTTACGGGATGTTTTGGTAGATACAGAATTCTGTGCCAATTCTTGTTCTTTCACTGCTTTAATGCTATTAGTCCTCTGTCTTCTGAACTCCTTATTTTCCTTTGAGTACGCAGCAGTCATCTGAATTATTGCACCTAGCCCTTCAATGTCACTGATTTTAGGATTTCCATTTGTGTGGTTTTCAGTTGTCTCACCAATGTCCTCAGATGTACTTCTTATTTGTTTTACTTGAAGTTAACTAAGATTTTTTTTTTTTTTGGAGAGGTTTTTGCTATAGGGCATGTGCGCTCTCCAGACAGACAGAGACAGAGAGACAGAAAGCGAGAAATCACCCCCAGGCGGTATGGCCACGCCACAATCCCCTCTCCTCCATTCTCCTCTCGGGATCTTGGGCATGCACGCACACACACCTGACATGAGTTTTAAGCCACCGGGTCCAGGACTCAAACTGCAGTCAACTACATGGGAGTCTAGTGACATAGCCATTATGCTAACTGCTGGTCCCAGATTTTTCAATCTATAAATTTTTGTCTTTAAAAAATAGAAAAAAATATTGATAATTATTTATTTAAATATATTATTTTTAGTCCCAGAGTTCTCTCTTATCTATGTAGAGAATATTGGACCTCTTAATATTGTCCCAAATTTCTCTAAGGTGCTGTTTCTTTTTTTTTTTCCCACTCTCAGAGTAGATCATTTCTCTTAATTTTCAAGCTTATTAATTCTTTTTTTCCTATTTTATTCTGTTGTTAAGCTTAGGAAATTTGAAAGTTCAGATACTGCTTTTCCAGTTCTAAAATTTCCATTTGTCCTTTTCTTAATAGGTCTTATTTCTCTGCTGAGAATTCAGATACATTCGTTATCAGCCTACTTCCCTTTCTGTTGTAGACTGCAGTTATAATGGATGTTTAATGTTGTTTTCTGTTCAGTTCAAGATTTGGGTCAAGTTAGGTTTGCTCTCCATTATTTCTCATCTCTTGAGAATGGGTCCTATCTTGATTTTTCTTTTGTTGAGTAGTTTTGGATTATATTCCAAGCATTTTATATATTCTATTCCAAGTCTTTGATTCTGTTTTATTTCTCTGAAGGACGTTGCTCTTTGTTTATTTTGAAGCTCTCAGTGATTGGACTCAAACTGCAGGTCTGTCTCTTGGGAACCAGCTCAAATTTCAGCTCACTTTTTTTATCCTTGGCTGGGATGTTTGACCCTGAACTGTGCGCGTGTAGTGTGGCCATCAGACAGGTATTTCAGTGCAGTTTATACATGACATTTGCAGTAACTTCTCCCTTGCTACCTGACTACTTTCTGATAAGCGACCTCAAATTTTTGTTGCCAGAGTTGCCTGAAACTCGTGACTTTCTCATGCCAGGAAGATGCTGAGTGTTCCAGCGAAGTTCTGGCCATCTTCTATGTGCTGAGTGCATTCTTCCCTCATGGCAGAAGCTGTCGCATGGGAAGACCACCCTGTTCCAGTCCGTTCTGCATCTTGATGCTGTATCTAGGGCCTGCCTGCACTTGTCCACACCCCAATGCCTTCAGATCTGCCTCTTCCCCTCCCTAAGGATTATAGCCATTTTCTGAAAGAGTGTTTAATAAAATTCATTTAAGTACAGAAGTTGAAATTCAACCAGTCCCTTGCAATTAAGATCCAATTCTCCTATAATGACTTATAAGGATTGGCAAAATGTAGTCTTTGCCCACTTCTTATCTCTCATCTGATTTCAATTCTTTTTTTTTTTTTTTTTTTTTGAGAGAGAGAAATATTTTTGCTATAGGGCACATGTGCTCACTGGAGACACAGAAAGGGATGGAGAGAAAGAAAGTGAAAAATCACCCCTGAAGGCGGATACCCACGCCTCAATCCCATTTCTCCTCCAATCTCTCTCGGGATTTTAGAGGCACACACTCGCGCACACATACAAACTCAGTGAGAGTTTTTATTGTTAGTTCATTTGTTTGTTTGTTTTTTGGAGAGGTCTTTGCTATAGGGCACGTGCACTTGCCAAACAGACAGAGAGAGAAAGAAAGCGAGACATGGCCCCCCATGGGTGATAGCCATGCCGCAATCCCTTCTCCTCCATTCTCCTCTTGGGATCTTGGGCACGCACACACACGTGCCTGGCGTGAGTTTAAGCCACCGGGTCCGGGACTTGAATCGCGATCAGCTACATGGGAGTCCAGCAACATAGCCATTACGCTAACTGCTGGTCCCCAAACCCAATGAGAGTTTTAAGCCAGCAGGTCTTGGACTTGAACTGCAGTTGGCCATGTGGGAGTCCAGCACCTTCTCTACACCACCTGCTGGCCTCTATGCTAGTGTTCTTTACACATTCCACGTTAGGATATTTTTACTTGCTTTTTTCCTGCCTGAGATCTCTAATCCTAATTTTTTACCAAAATAGCTATTCCTTCTTATTAAATTGTCTTCTTATACAGCATTTCTCTAAGAAGACTTCCATGACTATCTAGCCTCAAGAAGTTTTTCACAATAACTTTTTGCTAACAGTCTTGTGTGTCTCACATTATCTATCACTATCTCAAATCATCTAATGAACATCTTCATATCCCATAGCATTTCTTCTCCATCTGTACCTGGAGATCACAGGCCAGCCTCCCAGCTGTGTCCGCTATCATATCCTGCAGCAGAGAACAATGGTCTGACACAGCAAAGAAATTGAATTAATTACGTATACGTCAATTATTGGGAAATTTGTAATATAAAGACATGTTTAAGTCAACCATGTCATTTTGTCTATGGTATTTAGAATGTAAATGTGTGTGAATCATGGAACTCTCTGGAATTTGACTTGAGTGTGTTTGAGTGAAACTACTCAATATCTTCCATTCTAGGGAAATGCTGACTTTTTTCCTCAAGAAATCTAGCTCAAGTCCCATCCTAATTAACCGAATTCACAAAGAAGGAAGACGATCCCAAGACATTCTAAAGGGAGCAAGGACAAAGCTCACTACAACTTATATCAGAGACAGGTTGAAGTACAGTGAATGAAACTACAGCAGAACTTTTCCACTTAAAATGGGGACTGGGACCCTGTGTGACAAACTCACTTGAGGCAACCTTATTAAAAAGTGGGGCAGGGGAAGAGCATGAGAAAGGAAATTCAGGGAAACAAATAGAGAGGTAAGACATCTGTGGGACACAGATATGGTTTATTATCTGTTGATGAGGATGTGTACAGTATTCTCAGCTGGGCTGGACTGAGGTGTATATCATGCTGGGCTACGCCTCTTTATAATCTAAATGATCTATAGTGATTGAATGTATAAATAACAATAATAAAAAGAATAAAAATATGAATTTTAAAAATAAAATGAATAAAAAAAGGAAAGAACATTCTGGATCAGGTACTCTGGGTGACGATTTATAATTTTTAGTTATAATTGTTATTCTTTTAGCCTGGCCAGATACCAATATTTTCTGTGTTTGTTTATTGTATGACAAGTGATCATTTTGTACAGGGCATTTACTGATTAGCATTCTGAAATCCAGCAGCGGGTGACAAATCTCATCTTATTCTTTTCGTCTCCCTTCCGTCACATTGACTAGTTTACATATAAATGGTCTCATGTCAGACAAGTTCTTATTTGAATCTGAATTGTGCTGACACTAGAAATATTTGCAAATATTTTTTGACATGTCATCAAGCATCTTGTCAGTTTATACTTTCCAAATTTATACATACACAGACATTCCAAATGCTATCCTTGTCTCAGGCAAAACACCGAATCTACTTCATAAAAGACATTTGTCAACAAGATGTATGTGAAGGCCAAATACCTTGTAAAACCCCGAAAGGCTTTTCTCCACTTAAAACTTTCCACTGTGGCATGTGCTGCTCGTATACAAACATTACTTCAGAATGAGTGAAAATGCAATAAAATTACTTATTTAACTTGTATAAAGATAAGGAGGAAATATTTCTTATTTAGAAACTATATTTCTCCTTGTAATTTTAGATGGAAAAACATCAAGCTGAAAACTGAAGATGCAGTTAAATAACTTTTACCCTTTTTTTTAAAAACTGGAATTCCACATAATCAAAGTCATTTCCTAGCTTGGTATACATTCAGGGGAAAAATAAAAACAAAACAAGACCTTTTCTTATCTTTCATGGATATGTTTCTTTTTGTTTGTTTGTTTGTTTGTTTTTTCTGTCTTTACCCTCTCAATGGTTTAGCTGTGGTACACATTTTAGTGCTGATTTCGTGTTTCTAGAAATTGTTAAAATATACTTGTAAAAGGTATCAATAGTCATTCTCCTTCAACCAAATCAAATAAATGCATTCCACATTTACCAAAGAGATGTATTCAGGGACAGAGAAAAGTAAACTATTTAAATAATAAGCACATCTTAAGATATCAAATACGATTTATGAGCCATTATAAAAATGTATTTGCAGGGTAAGCTGTGGCATGGTGGTTAAGGTGACTGGATCCCACATGGCCAGCCACACAGTTCAAGTCCTGGACCCGAAGGCTTGCAAGTCATGCCAGGCACATGCGTGGGCCTGCCCAAAACCCCGAGAGGGAAATGGAGGAGAAGAGACCGCTATGGTCATCACCCGGGGGGAGCTGTACGTTCTCTGCCCCGCTCTCCAGTGAGCACACATCCTGTAGAAAAATTTTAAAAATAACAAATAAAAAAAAGATTCTTGTAAGCTGCATATTTCTGGATAAGAATGGTGAAAAAATATATCGTAATTTTGGATAATCAGTTAAGCATATTATCTTATGTAAAATCCTACTTTATTTTTCCCCAGAAATAGTCTATTCTATATCTGTTGTTGGAGCTAAAATAAGTTGTAATAAACAAAAAAAGAAGATACTTGTAGACTGCATATATCTGAAAAAGAATGGTGAAAATATATGTAATTTTGGATAGTCAGTTAAGCCTATTATCGTATGTAAAATCCTGCTTGATTTTTTTCGAACAAATAGCTTATTCTATATCTATGCTGTGGGAGCTAAAATAAGATGATCCTTGCGGGCATTGAAACCAGCAGACAGAAAGCTAACTGTGGTCTTCCAGTTCAAAAATGAGAAACCAAGCACATACCACGAATACTCCAAGGATTCCTTCAAACTGACAATAAACAAACAGATAGATAAGTAATCTTCTGTTCTAAGTAAGACTAAACTCCTGACAGAGGTGGAAAAGTGTAAAGTCTACCATCAATAAGGACTGTCTTCAGGGTGTGAGTTCCCTGGCAGATAGTTTTGGTAGACTCCTGTCTATATAAACACTTTGATGAGACAGCAAATAAAATTCCTTAACTTGGGGTGCAGGAGTAAGGGGAAGCAAACAATAACCGCTGTGCTTGGCTGCCCAGATGGGACAGGCTGGGGGTTCACTGGGGAGACCAGACCGTGCTGGGCATGCCAGGTCCGCACGTGGCCCACCTGGAGCAGGCTCAGCGTGGCGGCTCCCTGAGTTAAGATCAGGTTGGACGCACTGACTCTCAGTGGGTCTACATTTTAGAGCATGTTTAATAACTGACAGAGAAGAGGTGCTAGCACGAGTGTTCTATTGTGCAGTCACAGAAAGACCCTCCATTGCGTCCAGGAATGCCTCTTCCTGTTCAGGCCAAGCAGTCATTTCCTGACACCCTTTCCTTTTAAGGGAGCTGTTGCTGACCACCTCATATGTCCCCACACGTGGTGTGGTGGCTTGGCTCGTGGCCCTTCTCTCCCAGCTCGGACACTGCAGTCTTCATGCCCAGGGCCTCTCACATGATCAGGAACAGAGCTAGAGGTACCTGGGGAAGATGCGGGCGGACACTTGGTGCAACACGACTCTCCTCTTTCACAGAGATGATTTGGGCACAGACACCATACAGACTGGAGTCCAGGACCAGCAGGTGGCCCAGGGTTACATCGCGGGGCCCCTGAGGGCTGAGGCTGGCCACAGTTCCAGTCCCTGACTAGTGACTTGAACTCACGCCAGGCACATGTGCGTGTGTGCCCAAGGTCCCTGGAGAGAGGAGGAGAAGGGATTGCGGCATGGCCATGCCCCGTGGGGGATGATTTCTCACTTTCTGTCTCTCTGTCTCTCTCTATCTTTCTGGTGAGTGCAGCAAAAACCTCTACAAAAAACAACAGAAAAATGTACACCTTACTTCCAGTCACGACAAACAAGTTAGTAACAGGTGCCATTCTCATATAGCCACCGGCTTTTATCTTCACTTCAACCAGCTCTTCCCATCTGCCATAGCGTTTTTTGTTTTTTTGGTTTTTTGGTTTTTTTTTTTGTTTTTTTGAGAGGTTTTTGTTACAGGGCACGAGCGTTCACCAGAAAGACAGGAGAGACAGAGAGACAGAAAGCAAGAAATCACCCCCCACGGGGAATGGCCATGCTGCAATCCCTTCTCCTCCATTCTCCTTGGGATCCTGGGCACACACCCACATGCACCCGGCGTGAGTTTAAGCCACTGGGTCTGAGAGTCGAACCACAGTCGACTTCGTGGGAGTTCAGTGACATAGCCATTACGCTAACTGCTGGTCCCTGCCATAGCATTTTTTATATAGTATTTGTTTATCTAATTACTATCAGCCAAAAAAATCTGTACTCAGTCATTACTGAGTAATGATATTTACCAGGATTATAATCAAGGTCAACCTAGATTAAAATTGATTATACTTCCAGAAAAGGATTAATTGTAACTAATTGTAATTCCTAGTTTTTGTTATATGTCTTTAAAAGAAATAAAAACCTCACTAAAATCAGTGACTATATATTTTATCCTTTTTTCCCCTTACAGATGTGGAGTTTATTAAAATTTAGTTATGGTCAATGAATATATTTTATGTTATTTCAATTTCTTTAACTTTTTTAGGATCAAACTTATTTATTTATTTTATTATTATTATTTATAGATTCAATTGCTATACATCATTTCGATTGAAAAGAGACTTTACCTAGCATGACACACATCTCAGTCGGGTTGATAATACTATACACATCCTCATTCACAGATAACAAACCACATCCGTGTCCCACAAATATTTGACCACTCCATTTTTTTCCCCAGATTTCCTTTCCTGAGTTCTTCCCGTCCCACACTCCCCTTCAAAAAAAATAAGTATGTGATGGGAACCAGCAGTTAGCGTAATGGCTATGTCGCTGGACTCCCATGTAGTCGACTGCGGTTCGAATCCTGCACCCGGTGGCTTAAAACTCATGCCAGGTGCGTGTGCGTGCGTGCCCAAGATCCCAAGAGGAGAATGGAGGAGAAGGGATTGCGGCGTGACCATCCCCTCTGGGGGGTGATTTCTCGCTTTCTATCTCTCTGTCTCTCTCTGTCTATCTGGCGAGCGCACGTGCCCTATAGCAAAAAAATCTCCAAAAAAAAAAGAAAGAAAATAAGTATGTGTTGAATGAAAAAGACACTATTAAATCACGACAATATAAGATTTGTGAATCCTAACTGATAAAATTAAACTTCTGTACAGAGATCTACATTTTAATTAAAATAATGTCTAAAATCATAAAGACACATAAATATTTGAATTATTCCTAGTTGAAAATCATTTAATGAAATCCAAATACGTCGATACCAATATCATCTCAGGGCTATCGGCCACATGCTCGGGAGTCGGGTCAAATATGAATTCAGATCATCATAAGTCAGGGCAGAGGCCATCTGATGAGCGCAGCCTAGATAAGGGTCGGGCAGTCCAGGCGTTTGCAGGGGCTATTTTCAGCAGAGCTGCCACCTTTTTTCTTTCCTTTCTGTTTTGAGTACCGAATGAATTTCCATAAGGCAAGGAAAGAATTACATCAAAGGAAAATAAATAAATAAGCACTCAACACCTGTGTATTCAGAAATAGAAAGCCGGGAGAAGTTCCTAAATGGGCTGGAGCTAAAACTTGACAATTGTCTTTTATCAAGACGGAAATAACTCGGCACCAGGGTACCAGAGCTGCCAGGCACCAGCCTGTTAAAACAGGGAGATTGACACGTCAGATCACCAACTTCAACGGGGACGGCTCGCAAGGTTTGTCACCGAGAGGGAAACGCTGGGGGACGCAAGGTGAGGGGGGAGAGAAGGGACAGGGGCAGGGATGGGAATGCAAGTGTACCCGCTCTAACTTTATTACGAAGTAAGAAAAACCACATCTCCGAGCTACTCCAGTTAGTGGTCAATCGTAAAGCTCATTTGGCCAGCCTTTTCAATTTGTAGCTCCTCCCGTAAAAATGATCCATTTTCTGTGAATCGTCCCCGCACACCCACGCCCTGTGCTCGTGCTCACGCGGCCGCAGTGAAGGCTTCCGCGCCAACGCGACCCCCCTCTCATAACCGCTTTCTGAACCCAGGCCCGTGCACTGACTTCCCGCACTGCGCTGCGAGTCCTAAACGTTAGAAAGTATACTCTATGTGCCGCAGGTTGTCTGCAGAGCTTGTCTTTGTTCCTGCTTTTCGGGAACAGGAACCATGCATGGTAGGCGAGGGGTACTTACAGCTAGATTAATGACAGCATCTTGCTCTTTTTCAACTATAACTCAACAGAGATAAATGTCTGATGGATATGACCTGCTAATCGAGTTATTCGATGGTTTATACAAGATCATCCATATCGCTCTAAACATTTTGGCTAACTAATTCTACCTCATTTCTACTTTGTTCATTTGTTAAAGGCTGAAAAAAAACACAAGGCCACAAATTTTTGCCTGTTTATAGAAAAAAAAAGTATTTTTACTAAGCTATGTTTGGGGAAAATGGGAAAAATAAAATAAAGCAGGAAAAAATATTTTTTCTTTTGATAAAGGTCGCACCGATGTTTAGCGCAAAAAGAGAACCCAAAATCTTTTTATTTTTGTTTTTTATTTTCTCATTCTCTTTACAGAATGGCGGAACTATTTTGACGAGTGCTTTAGGTTGGCAGGAACGGTAAGCTTTGGAGCCATTGTGTGTCAGGCCTGAGGGTCATTGTTGCTGTGCTGTGAATATGTCACCCAGAAATTCTTGTTCGAGATGTGACAATTGACTACACTGTAAAGGTGCTAAGTAAGAAATTAATTCCAATAAAGTTAAAACTGCTTTTTTGGAATTACCAGCTGAACTTGCTCTTGAAAGTAGTTAGATTATTTAAGAAATTGTGTGATCAATAAAATGTGGGGAGAAAGGAATGGAAGATAACTGTAGACACCAGAGATAGTGTGAGAAGAGGGTGGGAAAGGGCAGAGGGTCAGACATAGGGGTAAATATATATATGCAACTAGAAATGGAAAATTATTGACGATAACATGCATGATTAAGCCACTATGCAGTATATTCTAGATGGGAAATCACATTTTATATGCTGTGACAATGCTTAGGGAATGAATGTAAATTAATTAATTTAAAAAATGCTTCAGGAAAAAAAAAAACTAAAACTGTTTGTCTTGAAATTAAAAGAAATGCATTACAAATATCTATTTGATGACTGCAGTAAGCTATATAGCTCCAGCTAGGTGCTACTTTATAGTAAGTTCATTCTTCTCACTGAAGCTTATGCCTAAAGTCAGACTTGTATTTATGGATATGTGTATATCAGCTGTGCTTGCTACTGAAAATATTTAGATTAATTAAGATCTTTAGTGAATCAATAAAATGTGGAGGAAAAGGGCATAAAAAGCAACCATGGATACCAGAGACAGTGTGGGAGGAGGGTGGGAAGGATGGGAAAAAAATATATACAGGAAACAAGAAATGGAAAATTATTTGTTGATAACACGTATGTTGATGTGCTTGATTGAGCCAATATACAGTGTACTCTGGATGGGAAATCTCATTCTGTATGCTGTAATGATGTACAGTGAATGAATATAAATAAATAAATTTAAATGAAAAGAAGAACTTCATTCCTTCCGGGTGCCCCAGGTGAGACCTACCAGGGGTTGACAGTTCCGGTGTTTGTCCCATGGCGGCAATGGTCTCTCGAATGAGTGGACGATATCTCCTGAGAGAGGCCGTGAGTTCTGGCTGTCCTGAGATGGGTTCAGTTCTCTGAGCTGGTCGTTACCAAGAGATCAGTCAGGACCCGACTCTGCACGTCCCACCATCCTGTTTCCATTGACCATACTGTAGGCCTGGGAGATGCCGGATGTTTTAGGACCAGAATCATGAGTTTGGGAATAATATTTCATCTTTTTATGAAACCACCCAGACTCTGGTATATTTCTGTTAGCAAACACAATGTAATAAGACAACTGAGGGAAGTGTTGATAGGTAGCCCCTAGGAACTCACCACTATGGACCTGTGCGTATTTTAATTTTGCCAGTGAATCATGTTTTTAACAATTAAATACGCACATGATGGGACCAGCAGATGGTGTATTGGTTATATTTCTGGATTCCCACAACAACAACTATGATTCAAGTCCCAGACCCAGCAGCTTAAAACTAACACCAGGCACATGTGTATCCATACCCAAAATCCCAAGAGGAGAATGGAGGAGAAAGAGCTGCGGCACGGCCATCTCCCCTGGGGGGTGATTTCTTACTTTCTGTCTTTCTGGTAAGTGCATGTGCCCTACAGCAAAAATTTCTCAAAATGAACAAACCAACCATGAAAACAATTAAGCACAGGAATAATGTTGTAAAGGCTTTTGAATTTTGTATGTGAAGTTTCGCTACAGCGTATTAAATATCAAGAAGTATGTATTAAATTGATAGATGCCATCTTTTTTTTTTTTTTTTTTTGGAGAGGTTTTCGCTACAGGGTACATGCACTCACCAGAGAGAGAGAGAGAGAGAGAGACAGAAAGTGAGAAATCACCCCCCGGAGGGATGGCCATGCCGCAATCCCTTCTCCTCCATTCTCCTCTCAGGATTTTGGCACACACACACATGTGCCTGGTGTGAGTTTAAGTCACCAGGTCCGGGACTCGAACCACAGTGGACTACATGAGAGTCCGGCGGCATAGCCATTATGCTAACTGCTGGTCCTGATGCCATCTGAATACAGTGAGTCAATACATATCGAGAGAGGAAGTAGGATCCTAAGAAAGCAGTAGTCAGGCCATAAGGCCCAAAACTGGAGGCATGATAGTCAAGCTTGCACTAGGAACCACTTGCTTAGAAGAAGTGGCTTCCTTCAGTGCCTCCATGATTAGCTGAGGCAGCAGGACCTACAGGAAACTTAGCAATTAGGGCTCTCTCCATGTCCATGTGCTGAGAACAAGATAATGCTGTTTGTGACCCAAAGCTTTTAGACAAAGAGGTCTTGTGACCAATGTACCCACTCCAAAGTTAAGAGAATAGTTCTGACCCATCTAACATGTGACCTGCCTACAAGGGGAACGCATGTACAAGTTCCTCCTGGCTAGGATACAAACCCTGACCAGAGCCCCAAAGAAGTTCGAGACCCCTCCCTGCCTGGGAGCTTTCCTCTCTCTCAGTAAACGCCATCTTGCTGCCCCTTTGTTCATCTGCACTCTGTCTCCGTGAGTACGACGCAGTCGGGTTCTCTGCGGTTCCCGCATTGGCCTTGAGCCTGATCACCCTATATCCATGTCAATATTTTGGTAATATTCTTTTATTATTATTTTTTTTATTCTCTTTTATTTTTGGAGAGGTTTTTGCTATAGGGCGAGTGCACTCGCATACAGACAGAGAGAGACAAAGAGACAGAAAGCAGGAAATCACCCCCGAGGGGGGATGGCCACGCCACAATCCCTTCTTCTTCATTCTCCTCTCGGGGTCTTGGGCACACACGCACATGCGCCCGGCGTGAGTTTTAAGCCACTGGGTCTGGGACGCGAACCACAGTCGACTACGTGGTCGACATAGCCGTTATGCTAACTGCTGGTCCCAATATTTTGGTAATATTCTAACTTGTTCAAAGCATATTAAAGTGTATTAAAATTATAAATATAATTGTCTTTTTAAAAATAATTTAAGCTATTCTATAATCTTCCAAAATATATTTATTTAATAGTAAGTGGTATCATCTTTATGTTGACTTTTACAAAGCAAGATATTTGTCCAACATAGATCAGCAGTTTTATTTTGAACTCAAATATTTGATGGGGGCCAGCAGGTGGTGTGGCGGATAAGGCACTAGACTCCCACCTGGCTGATTATGGTTCAAGTCTCAGATCCAGTAGCTTAAAAATCATACCAAGGGCATGTGTCCTAGAGCCTGAGAGGGGACTGGAGGAAAAGGGATTGTGACAAGGCCATTCTCCCTGAAGGGTGGTTTCTCACCTTCCCTCTCTCTCTTCTCTGGTGAGCACATGTGCCCTATGGCAAAAACTTAATAATAAGAAAAAAACAAAAACCGGCATTAGCTTACGGGTTGCTCCCAGGTGAATATAGTGATGGCACATAGGCAGTATCTCTGAGCCAGTGTTGACTGACTTACAGGCAGTTCCAGTATTTCAGCTTCTCTCCAGCCACAGCTGGTCTACTTTAAAATGAAATGATTTTTGCCATGATCGGAAGCCCAGCGGATTATTGAGAAAAGCGAGCACCCTTACCCAGTGACCGCTGCTACTGATACGCTGTCCATATTGTCAGCCCCTGCCTTGATATCTGCTTTTAGGATAACTGCTGGAGGGGCCAGCAGGTGGCATAGTGGTTACGGTGCTGGACTCCCACTTGGTCAATTGCAGTTTGAGTCCTGGACCCGGCAGCTTAAAAGACACACTAGATGTGTGTGTGTGTGTGCATGCCCAGAATCCTGAGAAGAGAATGGAGAACAAGGGATTGTGGTGTGGTCATTCCCCCAAGGGGTGATTTCTCACTTTCTCTCTCTCTCTCTCTCTTTCTGTGTGTGTGTGTGTGTGTGTGTGTGTGTGTCTGGTGACAGCATATACCCTATAACAAAAATCTCTCTCAAAAAAGAAAAAAATAATAATAAAAAGAAATAACTATTGGGGCCAGCAGGTGCTACAATGGTTAAGTCCCTGGACTCCTACTTGGGTGTTCGTGTCCCAGACCTGGAGGCTTGAAACTAACACCAGGAACGTGTGTGTATGTACCCAAAATCCCAAGAGGAGAATGGACTGCAGTGTGGCCGTCCCCCCGGAGGGTGATTTCTCACTTCCTATCTCTCTGTCTCTGTGTGTCTCCAGAGAGCCCAGATGCCTTATTGCAAAAATCTCTCTCAAAATAAACAGGTAAACAAAATAACTATTAATTCACTGAGCCCCAAATCCATACAAGGGGATTACTATAACTTTTAATTCTGACCACAACCTTGAAAGGTGAATGCTATTAAACTTCTTAAATAAAGAAAGAAATTGAGATTTGAAAAGTACTGTTCAAGGTAGATAGAAAAATAGTATGAAACATGATACTAATTTTGTAATTTATTAATAATTATGTATGTTGCTATAGTCAATAATAATGAAGAAGATAATATACACAGCAAACACAATTAAAGGTTTCTATGTGCCTGGCAGCCTTTAATATATTCATTTCAAATCTACCTGCCCATCTCAAAATACTGCCATTTTGCAGAAGGGGAAACTGAAGAATGGAGATGAGAGGTGACCTCGGGAGAACCACCTGTGACAGGTGGAACCTAGATGCTCGGGGTGGCAGATTTGCCCTGGCTCTGCTACCTCACACAGTGCGATCTTCTGACGAGGATGCTAGCTCCAGTTAAGGAATGACACCTACCTAAAACCCGGGCCTTACTAAGCCCTACAGGCGGCATGGTGGTTAAGGTGCTGGACTCCCACATGGCTGACCATAGATCAAGCCCCTGATATGGCTGTTTGCTTTCTCACTTTTTCTCTTTCTCTCTCTCTCTCTCTGGTGAGTACATGTAACCTATAGCAAATAAAATATTACTACGACTAATAAATAAAACTAAATAAACAATTTTTAAAAAAACAATTATTAACACCAAGTGCTTACAGTCTGTCTGATTCCACTTTTGATAGGTTTTGCTTATTTAAATAACAATTCAGGATAACTATTGCCTGGGGCCAGTAGGTGGCATGGTGGTTAGAGCACTGGATTCCCACAGTGCTAACCAAGGGTCGAATCCCGACCTGGTGGCTTGAAAATCATGCTGTGTGTGTGTGTGTGTGTGTGTGTGTGTGTGTGCATGCTCAAAATCCTGAAAGGAGAATGGAGGAGAAGGGAATGTGGTGTGGACACTTCCCCTGATGTGCGATTTCTCACTTTTCCTCTCTCTCTCTCTCTCTCTCTCTCCACCAGCAGAGGGTCGATGCAGATGTCCTCAGTTCCCTGGAGGACACGAAAACACAGACTGGAGAGCTGATACACGTGTTCTCTCTTCATGGGAAGGAGAGAGGAAACTGGATCTGTTCATAGAAATGTGGTCCTTCTTGGGAACCAGCAGTTAGCATAATGGCTATGTCGCTGGACTCCCACGTAGTCGACCACAGTTCGCGTCCCGGACCTGGTGGCTTAAAACTCACGCCGGGCGCGTGTGCGTGCGTGCCCAAGATCCCGAGAGGAGAATGGAGGAGAAGGGATTGTGGCGTGGCCATCCCCCCTGGGGGGTGATTTCCTGCTTTCTGTCTCTCTGTCTCTCTCTCTCTGTCTGGCGAGCGCACACACCCTATAGCAAAAACCTCTCCAAAAAAAAAAGAAAAAAAAAAAAGAAAGAAAAGAAATGTGGTCCTTCCAAGTGTTTTAGGTAGTGACGTAACACACCCTCCTGGAAAGTCATTTGAGTGAAAGAAATTTTGACAAAAATATAAATTTCCAGGTAAGTGCCACTTTCTTTGTTTTTGTTTGTTTGTTTGTTTTGTTTTGTTGTTTTAAGAGATATGTTTGCTATAGGGTGTGTATGCTCACTGGAGAGACAGCGGGAAAGAAAGCAAAAAAGTACCCTCCCAGGGGATAGTCACACCACAATCCCTTCTCCAATCTATCCTGGGGATTTGGGGCATACATACACATGTGCCCAGTGTGTTTCAGGCCTACAGGTCTGGGACTCGAATCATGGTTGGCCATCTGGGAAGTCCAGCAATGCAATATTACACCATCTGCTGGTCCCAGTGCCACTTTTTAAATTTTTTTTTCTATCTTGAAGACATAAACTAACATCTTATTCAGGTTACAATGGTCACTCTTTTTGCAATGACATACTTCAATAAGCTGCATTAACAGAACAAGCCACTTGCTTGAATCCTGCGATGTGACAGTAGGTAGGTTTGCAAAGGGGAAAGAGCATGGTAGGCAGCTCTTTATGAGAATATATTTATTTGAGCTTCCACAATTCCTGAATTTTAGACAGAATTTGGAACTTTATAATTTTGTAATATAATTTTAGATCAGCAAGTGTAATGATTCTAGTTTTGTTCTTCTTTCTCAAGACTGTCCAAGGTCTTTTGTGGTTCCAAATCATTTTTAAGTTTTTTCTTCTCTATTTCTATGAAAAGTGTCATTGGAATTGATTGATATTGCATTTAATCTATAGATTGCTTTAGATAGTATAAACATTTCAACTCTGTTAAGTTTTCCAATCCATGAATATGAGATACCTCTTTATTTACTGTGTCTTATTCGATTTCTTCCCTCAGTGTTCTATAGTTTTTCAATGCACAAGTCTTTTATCTCCTTTAGTTAAACTTATTACTAAGTATTTTACTTTTTTGTAATACAAATGTAAATGGGATCGTTTTCTCAATTTCTTTTTTGAGACTTTCATTGTTGTTTAGAAATGCAATCATTTGGGGGGATCAGCAGATGACATAATGGTTATGTCACTGGACTACAACACAGTTGACCACAGTTCGAGTCCCAAATCCAGCAGCTTGAAACTCACACTGGGCACGTGTGTGTGCATGCTCAAAATTCTGAGAGGAGAATGGAGAAGGGATTGTGAAGTGGCCATCCCTCCCAGAAGGATGATTTCTTGATTTCTGTCTCTTTGTCTCTTAGGCAAGCACACATACCCTATAGCAAAAATCTCTCTAAAAACAAGAAAAGACAGAAGAAAATGCAACCATTTGAGAATGTTCATTTTTCATCTTGCAATTTCACTAAATTGTATTGGTTTTAAGCATTTTTGATGGAATCTTTAGGTTCTTCTATATATAATAAGGTATATTCTTCACAAATAGAGACAGTTATATTTTTTTCTACTTGGATAACTTATATTTCTTTCCCTTGCCTATTTGCTCTGGTTAGCTCTTTTAGTACTATTTTAAACAGAAGTATAAAAAAACCATGACATATAGAAGCAGAATACTATTAGCCATGCAAAACCTACAGCATTCTGCGTTTGACACAAAGTGGATGAACCAGGAAGATATAACACTAAGTGAAACAAGCCAAGCTATGGAAGACAGGTACTCTGGGTCCTCACTCAGTGGAAATGAGTTATCCATGGTCTACGGCAAAAACAGGAGGAGCTGATGGTGTGAAAGTAGAGAGGAACAGTAGATTCTAGAAATAAGGTAAACGCTGGCAAGGATGTGGAGGAACGAACCCCGATACACTGTCAGCGAGACCTGAAGTTGTACTTGCAGCTATAAAACCCAGCATAGATGTGTCCAAAAAGATAAAATCAGAATTACCATGTGATCCAGCAACCCCTCTACTAGATATATGTTCAAAGGAGTTGGAAGTGAAATCAAGATCTAGAAGAGATATCTGAGTCCCCATCCATGTTCATCGCTTCACCATTCTCGATCGCTGAAATAAGGTAAGCTTAATGTCCATTGAAAGAAGAGTCAAGAGGGACCAGCAGGTGGCGTTATGGCTACGCCGTTGGATTCCCACCGAGTCAACCTAGTCTAATCACAGTTCAAGTCTCAAACCAGGGAGCTTCAAACTCATGCTGGGTGAGTGTGTGTGTGTGTGTGTGTGTGTGTGTGTGTGTGCCTAAGGGGAGAGTGGGGGAGAAGGGATTTGGGCATGGCCATTCCCCTGGGGAAATGATTTCTCTCTTTCTATCTCTCTGTTTCTCTGGTGTGCACATGTGCCCTATAGAAAAATTCTCTTAAAAAAAAAAAAAGAAAAAGAAAACCAGAAACATGAATGGATAATAAAATATGTGATATATTTTGATGGAATTTCCATATGATGGAATATTATTCGGCCTTTTGAAAAAGGAGGTTGTGCCATTTTTCATAGCCCAGATAAAATATCGTGTGATAGAGAAGACAAATACTGCCCCTCACAGAAAGCTAGGCAGAAAGACAAAACCGGAGTATCTTATCTAAAAAAAAAAGAAAAAAGAAAAATAAAAGAAAATAGCAGAGAATATAGCAGAGAATAGAACGGTGGTGTTCACAAGGAGCTTAGAGTGGTAGAAATAAAAACAATGGTACAAGTTGTGGCTACATGATGAATACACCCTGAAGACTAAATTGATGCACAATGTCTACAGTTAATAATAATGTACTGTACGTGTGAAATTTGCCAAGAGAGCAGAATGCGGGTATTCTTATCCCAGGAAGGAAATGGTGACTCTGTGAGGTAATGGATGTGCAGTAACCTTCCCATAATGTATGTGTGTGCAGAGATATAACATTGTGGGGCCAGCAGATGGTTTGGTGACTAAGGTGCTGGACTCCCACATGGCTAACGGCAGCTTGAGACCCAGGCCTTGCAGCCCGAGAATCACGACAGGTGTATGTGTGCATGCCCGAAATCCAGAGAGGAGAAAGGAGAAGGTGGGTGGCGTGGCCATCCACCCTGGGAAGTAATTTCTCACTCTCTCTGTGTCTCTCTGTGGCAAGTGCATGTGCCCTATGGAAAAAACTTAAAATAAAATAGTCACAATGCTGTCAGGTGGCATGGTAATTAAGGTGCTGGACTCCCACATGGCTGACCACAGTTTGACTCCCAGATGTGGTGGCTTGCATTCTCTCCTCTCTGTTTCTCTATGATGAAATGGAATAATAATAAATAAAATTAACTGAATGATTCTTTTTTTTTCTTTTGGAGAGGTTTTTGCTATAGGGCGTGTGTGCTCGCCAGACAGACAGAGACAGACAGAGAGACAGAAAGTGAGAAATCACCACTAGGGGGGATGGTCATGCCGCAATTCCTTCTCCATTCTCCTCTCGGGATCTTGGGCATGCACACACACGCGCCCGGTGTGAGTTTAAGCCACCGGGTCCAGTACTCAAACCACGGTCTACTACATGGGAGTCCAGTGACATAGCCATTACGCTAACTGCTAGTTCCCAGTTGAATGATTCTTTAAAAAAGTCACATTGCACACCTTAAATGCCACCGTTTTATTTGTCCATTATAACTGGATTAACTTGATAAAGACAGGAAAGCCATCTGGTCTCCTTTTCTTCACCTATACACATTAGTAGGCCGGCTGAAATCAATCATCATCAAAGAATTCTGACAAGACATATAAAATTTCTTTTTTTTTTTTTTTTTGGAGAGATTTTCACTGTAGGGCGCGTGCGCTCGCCAGACAGACAGAGAGAGACATAGAGACAGAAAGCGAGAAATCACCCCCCAGGGGGGATGGTCACGCCTCAATCCCTTCTCCTCCATTCTCCTCTCGGGATCTTGGGCATGCACGCACACGCGCCCGGCGTGAGTTTTAAGCCACCGGGTCCAGGACACGAACCGTGGTCGACTACGTGGGAGTCCAGCGACATAGCCATTACGCTAACTGCTGGTTCCCAAACCTCTTAAAATTTCTGACCTTCGCTTTTATTCCAATAAAACAGAAGTGATGACGTTAGCCACAGGAGGTCTGCTAAATGAGACACAGCATCCTTCATATAGCAATTGTCAATGATTGTGACTCGGGTACTTTTCCAAGCTCTTCCCCCAGATTGATTTACTCTCGAGGCTAAGTTGGAAACGTCACTGTGCCTCATTTACACAGCCATTTCACAACAGCCCCTCCTTATAAAGTTGTGATAACTGTACCAACTGACAGCAAATTGAGAAGCTGCCCTTTTAGGTGGAAGTGACCTTTTTAAAAAGAATTATTTAATTGTATTTATTACTAGTATTACCATTTTAAGTTTATTATAGGGCATATACATTCACCAGAGAGAGAGAGAGAGAGAGGAAGTGAGAAAGCAAGCTTCCAGGTCCAGGACTTGAACTGCAGTCGGCCATGTGGGAGTACAGTGCCTTAACACCATGCCACCTGTTGGCCCTAGAAGTGATTTTCGGCATTGAATCTGCCGGACAAAATCGGGTACCAAGATGGATATTTGATTAGTGTGAAGTTCTCTTTAGCCTGAGAGGAAATTTTCTTTACCCAAGACTTATCAATGTTCAAATTACTCAGAATATTAGTAACTACTATGGACTTGAGAGAAACAGCATTCTGAAGGCCTGATGAGATATTGTGAAATGAATTTGCCAGATTAGTATCACGGTACCATCAAATATGTTTTATTTCCCTACTTACATTCTCATTTTCTGAAAGATCGGAAATAGACTGCCCTTTAGCGGGACAACCCCACCCGACCTTTCATGAACCGCAATATCCCGGCGACAAGAGCGCAGTGCCAGGGAAGCTTTTCGGACGATAAGATACACTGCTACCCCCTGTGAGTGCCATTTGAAATACCCATTTGGCCGTCCAGAAAGAAAGTGCACTCTAGGAGTGATAGGTGTCAAAGAATAATTCTGAAATCCTGAAATACAGTTATTTAAATACCACGCTATATGCAAGATTTCTAAAAGCAAGCCCTGCACATGTCTAACAGGTTAGAGGGTGCTCTCTGAGTCCTCTGTTTCTGCCCAATTTGCGAACAGGGCATCTACAGACTTCGTTCTGGGCCATCTTTATAAAGATCGCTCGTGGAGGGCAGGGCTTGGAAGAGGAGGAAGTGTCGCCCTTCGGAGCACACTCGGGGTATGCTGACTGACCTCCCCAGATGCGGTCGTGTCTCTCCGGAGCTCAGGGCAGACGTGCTTTCCGGCCAGTGAATGAGATTCAGCTGCAGGCACCCTCTGGACGGTGCAGTCACGTGATCCAAGTGTCCCGTGAACCTCTCTGTATTGTCCAAATGCAAGCCCTGTCCCAGGCGGCCAGCAGCAGGAAGTCTGCCCCTCGGGCCCTCTATGGGGACACGCCCTGGCCTCTGATCTGGAGTTGAATGTCTTCTTCCACAAAGTGGGACTGGCAGTGAAACCATGAAACCGGCAAGATTCTTCACGGTTTCGACAACTTATCTATCCAGAGTGGGCCATTGGAACACCTAACATTTTACTCTTACTCAGAAAACCCAGTTCAGTAGCTTTTCTGCTTTTATGACTGCACCCTCAAATCAACGATTCATCTTCTTTATCACAAATACGCTGTAACTCAGGGTTTTTTTATACTTATTAGCATCATCTGACAGCTAGATGGGTTTACTGGCCATGTTTTGCATAGACGGTTTTTATGAACATTTACTAGCAAGATAATTATTTGCTTCTGGACTATAAACTCCCTGTGTACAATGACACTGTCTAACTCATGGCTCTGTTATTGGTACCTAACAGTCATTATCAAATAATAGGTGTCCAAGAAAATTGGCTGAATATAAATTAAAAGAAAAATGTGGGGGCCAGCAGGTGGCGTGGTGGTTGAGGGCACTGGACTCCCACAT
This sequence comes from Tupaia belangeri chinensis, assembly GCF_000334495.1. Lineage (NCBI taxonomy): Eukaryota > Metazoa > Chordata > Mammalia > Scandentia > Tupaiidae > Tupaia > Tupaia belangeri. The sequence continues at coordinate 1,344,471 of NW_006159999.1, read as the reverse complement.
GGCCAACCATGGTTCGAGTACTGGGCCTGGAGGCTTGCTTTCTCTCTCTCTCTCTCTCTGTCCCTCCTTGGTCAAATTAAAATAAATAAAGTAAAATAAAATAATTGTAAAAAAAAAAAAAGAAAAATGTGTTTTTGTATGTTAAGAATTTTTAAAAAGCAGAAACTACTCTATTTAAAAGAAAAAAATTACCAGAAGGTACATGCACTTCCGAGAGAGAGAAAGAGAGAGAGAGAGAGAAGAGGGAAAGCGAGAAAGCACTTTTATGAAGGATGGCCATGCCACAATCCCTTCTGCTTTTGGGATTTGGGGCTTGCACGCACATGCGCCCTGTGTGTTTTTCAAGCTGCTGGATCTGAGACCCATGTGGCCCACCATGTGAGGTCTAGCCATCTTAACTACCGGGCTACCAGTATGTCACAGGAAAACAGATGTGTTCTCATTCAGTATTCTGGTGACAAACTAATGAGAGACTGCTATGCAGCCCCACTGCGACTTTTTGAATATTTAACATAATTACCATAATTATAGTTTGTCTAAAGTGAAAAGGATCACAGTGCATCTTTTCTGCAGGGTTAGAAACAAGAAAATGCACACAAAAACTACGTTTTCTAAAATGTTAGCAAAGTAAATGTGCAAGAATGATGTTCCAGAGTACACAGTTGGCAGGTGCACAGGCAGGTCCCCTACCGAGGAATCAAGGGCCATCACTGGTCTAGAGTCTTGGAGCAATTTTCCACATGAAATGGAATCTTTAATACAATAAAATATTTTTGGATGGACAATTTCTCCCTTGTGGATTGAATCGTATTTTCCCAAAATGTATACGCTGAAGCCCTAATTCCCAAGGTGACTATACTTAGATATAGAGCACTTAAAGAAATGATTCTGATGAAATGATGGTGTAAGGGTAGTGCCCCAAGAAGGGGACACGCCAGGGGTGCACAGGCACAAAGAAAACGCAAGGTTAGGACACGGCATTGAGGTAACCAGCTGCAAATCGAGGAGGGAGGAGTCGTGAGAAACCAGCCTCTCACCACCTTGGTTTTGGAACGTCAGAAACAAATTCCTATTGTTTGAGCCACTCGGGCAGGGGTACTTTGTGGTACCAGCTCTAGAGGGCGACAGCACCTCCTCGCCTCTCACGGTGGCCCACATTTTCTGGAGAAGTGACACAGAGCAGGTGCATGCAATATCGGAGAGCCTGGATCCCGATGTCTTTTGAGTGTTTGACATGAAGGTCACCAAATAAAACATCACACTGTAGTCCCTACTGCTCTGGGTTCGAACACTATCACTGAAAGAAGTAGTAGAAAAAGAAGAAGAGGAGGAGGAGGAAGGGGAGGAAGGAGGAGACAGAGAAGCCAAAGCTCTAGTGTAGTAGGCAATCATTCTTTTTTAATGGCTATTATTGTCTTTCCTCTTGAAATTCGTGGCTTTGTAGAATCCCCTCCCTTGACTGTAGACAGAACGCACTGATGTGCTTAAAATGATATAAAATGCAGACAGAAAGCGTACACTGCCGTGGCCTGGTTCCAACGTGGGTACACTCTTAGTCTCTAGCACTCTGCCCTTCCCTCCTGCTTGCACTGAGGAAGCCAGCAGAGACGTAAGATGGCGAAGGCGTGGAGAGGCCTGTGTTGCTCGGGACTGAAGGAGGCTCTTGCCAACATCCCATGGGACCCTAGATCCTTAATCCAGTCATGCACGCAAGACTGAACCCTGCCAGCCACCCTGTGAGTCGGACACAGAGCAGAAACTCCCTAGCTGGGCCTTGACATAACTGCAGGTGTGCAGACACAGAGGCAGAGGTGCGCAGTCACCCCAGGACCCCTGACCCACAAAGACATCAGGGTGCAGAAATGATACACTTTTTCCATAAGCCATTTAAGTTTCTGACAATTTATAACCCAGCCAAAGCTAACTAACGCTCATATATTGACAACTTAACATTGTCCGGATTTTAGACCAATCTCTATGAGGGTGGGCGCTGCTTCCCTAAGTGCTGAATAGAGAAAATGACTTGTATTCTCCAAAACAATAACCCATACAAAGCAAAACGAAATAAAATTTCTTACTCCCTATATTTTATGTACAGTATCAGAATAACCCAAGTCAAAATGGAACACAGACCACTGCTCATAGGGATGAAGATTAGTACAACCGTGATAAAATAATTATGGAGGTTTCTCAAAAAAAAAAAAAAAGGTAAATATCATGTGATTCAGAAATCCTACTATTAAGTACATAGCCAAAAATGGAAATTAGTGTCTTAAGGAGATAGCTTCACTCCCATGTTCGTTGCAGTGTAATTCTCAGCAGTCTGCCAAGAAGGACGTCAACCTGAGTGTCCATCCACAGATGAGCGAATAAGAAGTGTGACACATGTACACTTAATGGAGTATCGGCCAGCTATGACAAAAGAATGAAATCCTGTTTAAGTGAGGTTACACAAATGAATCTGGAGAACATGGAGTTAAGTGCAGAAATTCAGGCACAAAAGTATGTATATTGTAGGGGACAAGCAGGTGGTGTGGTGGTTAAGGCGCTGGGCAAGCCCACATGACCAACCATGGTTCAAGTCCTGGACCTGGTGGCTTGCTTTCTCACTTTCTCTCTCTCTCTCTCTCTCTCTCTCTGTGTGTGTGTGTCTCTCTCTGGTCAAAATAAAATTAAGTAAATGAATAAATAAAATTATAAAACAAAACAACAACAAAAAAACCCACAAATGTGCATTGCTTGATCTCACTCACACGTGCAGTCTAAAAAGCTGCTCTCACAGACACAGCGAGCAGAACCGTGATTACCACAGTTTGGGAGGTCGGGGAAGGGAGGATGAGAAGTTTGTCATTGGGGCCAAAGTCACAGGTCAATAGAAAGAATACGTTCCAGCGTTCTCTTACTCCATGTATTAATTATAGCCAATATTAAAGTAGGTCTGTCTCAAGATGGCTAGAAGAGGAGCTTCTGAATGTCACCACAGATAAAATGACCGTTGCGTAAGATGACGGATGTGCTTGGTACCCTATTTTGAACATTATACATCGGGTACATATATTAACACATCACACTGAACTCCATAGATATTAACAATTATTATGTAGATAATTCATCATAAATGAGGTAAAACTTTAAAAAATACAGTTGATAGAAGCAGACTCTCAGTTATCTCGTTATTAGAATTGCTGACCATGGCATTAAAACAATCATAAATATGTTAAATGATTTTCAGAAAAAATATCAATGTATTTGATAATGTGGTGAGGTCTTTTGAGAGAGAGAAATGAGCATTTTAAAGGAGGAAGCAAATAAGGATCAGCAGTTAGCATAATAGCTACGTCACTGGACTCCCATGTTGTCAACCACTGTTCAAATCCTGGACCCGGTGGCTTAAAACTCACGCCGGGTGCGTGTGCGTGCATGCCCAAGATCCCGAGAGGAGAATGGAGGAGAAGGGATTGTGGCGTGACCATCCCCCCTGGGGGGTGATTTCTCGCTTTCTCTCTGTCTCTCTCTGTCTTTCTGGCTAGCTCACATGCCCTATAGCAAAAACCTCTCAAGAAAATAAAAATAAAAATTAAAAAAAAAAGAAGGAAGCAAATAAAATATTAGCCCTGAAAAATAAAAATGCACTTACTTGGAAAAGAGTGTGTAATGTTTATAATATATGTGTACTATATATACATTCTGTTATAGATAGACACTACAAAAAAAAGAACAATAAACTTGAAAATGTATCATTAAAAGTTGATAAAAATAGAGGCCAGCAGGTGGCGTTATGGTTGAGGCATTAGACTCCCACGTGGTCGATCATGGTTCTAGTCCTAGACCTGAGTCTTGCTTTCTCTCTTTTCTTCTATCTCTGTCTGGTGAGCACATGTGCACTATAGCAAACTTTTAAAATATAATTATAACAAGGTCCAGCAGTTAGCGTAATGGCTATGTCTCTGGACTCCCATGTAGTCGACTGTGGTTCGAGTCCCGGACCTGGTGGCTTAAACTCATGCCGGGAGCGTGTGCGTGTGTGCCCAAGATCCCGAGAGGAGAATGGAAGAGAAGGGATTGTGGCATGGCCATCCCCCTGGGGGGGTGATTTCTTGATTTCTGTCTCTCTGTCTGTCTGGCGAGCACACATGCCCTATAGCAAAAACCTCTCTTTTAAAAAAAAAAATTAATAAAGTAAAAAAGAAGAACAGGCCAGGATTGTGGCACAGCGATATTCATCTTTCCTGTGACACCAGACCCGGATATAAGAAACAGGTTCAGTCCCTCTGACCTGCCCTGCCCAGTGCGCACGGCCACGATCCAGCTGGGAAGGCTGGGGAGTCACCCCAGTGATCCTGACGAGGAAGTTTGTCTCCTCTCCTGCCTGCCTCAGAAACTGTCTAAAACAATTATTAAACATAAGGCACAGTGGGAGAAACACACACACACACACACACACAATACCAAACAGAACATTCATAGTACGTGAGATAAAGTCAAGCAGACTAAATTGTATATAAATGAAATAACAAAATGACAAAAGAGCTAATAAGCAAAATTTGAAACTACAATAACCAAAGACTTTTCAATAAGATGGACCACACGAATCTAAACTTTCAGGAAGCCCAGCAAACAACTGCAGGATGACTATTACATGAATCACTCCTGGGCACCTTATAGTATGTCAATTTGGATTAAAAACAACAACAACAACAAAACTAGAGAGACAACTTTAAAAGAATTCAGGAGCAAAAGAAACACAGTATTTAAATAAAATCTAAAGGCATTCTTCATGTTTAAATTCTAACCATGAGACTTTCTAAAGTAAACTCTTCTGAGTCAGAGAAATGATATGATAAAATTTAGATTGAGAGGAAGAGAGGAGGAGTGCTAGAAGTGAGAAAAATGGAGGAGAATATAAAAACTGCTAATTTATTGAGAAGATAACTATTTAAGGTAGTCATCTGAGAAAATAAACATCCATAGATGTAAAATATATGGCAACATTAGGGAAAAAGGCACAGGGGAATACATTAAAGTGTACTGTTACGAAACATTTGCATTTTTGTAGAATAAACACATACTATTTTGAAGGAAAAAATGATAAACTTAGAAAATACATTGTAATTATGAGAGATACCAGAAGTAAAGCTAGTCATGTGCATAAAATAGAAGAGTTTCTGTTTGTAACATGTAACATGTAAACATTTACCTATTTATTGGTGATGAAGTTCATGCCACCCAGTCTGGGACTCGAACACAGGCGGCTGTGTGGGAATCCAGTCCCTTAATCCCACACCACCTGCTGGCCCCAGAATAGAGAGTCGAAGGAGGGCGAGGGTGAGATGAAGGGAATTGAAAAGAAAAATAGAGATGCAAGACACAGAAAAGGAGGGACACAGAAAAGGAGCGTTGTCAGTTGGTGAAATATCTTTAACTGGACCGGTGTGCAGTGTTTTCCTGCTGGGAAATTCATTTTACAAGCTGCAGTGATGTACAGCGATTGCATGTCTAAAATAAATGTAAGATAATAATAATAATAAAATTATACCCACATGTGCATTGCACCAGGTAACCTACAGATATAGAACCTGCCCTTTCCTACAAAATGCCCCACTGTTACTCTTTCCAGCCACTCTCTTTCCTGTGGGAAAATGAGCTCTTTTTTTTGGAGAGATTTTTCCTATAGGGCGCGTGTGCTCACCAGACAGACAGAGAGAGACAGAGAGACAGAAAGTGAGAAATCACCCCCCCCAGGGGGGATGGCCACACCGCAATCCCTTCTCCTCCATTCTCCTCTTGGGATCTTGGGCACTCAGGCACATGCACCTGGCGTGAGTTTAAGCCACCAGGTCCAAGACTCGAACCGTGGTCGACTACGTGGGAGTCCAGCAACATAGCCATTATGCCAACTGCTGGCCCCAAAATGAGCTCTTTCCTGATTCCAATGACCAGATCAGTTTCCCTGCTCAGTAGCTCACCGGTGGGAATCACTGGGACACTCCCAGAAAGCCGCATTCACTCAGCAACGTGTGGGAGATCTTTGCTGGCTCCCCGTGGCAACTGTGTGGTCACTCTGTGAGTCAGATCAGGCTGGAGATACCGATGTTCAGGTCTTTGATACCTCGGTCAAATGATTTTGTCTGTACTAACTCTAATCATTATCAGGAAATGGTTGTGGACCGTGCACAATGATCCTCGCCATCAATAGTCAATTATAATGCCATTTGATGATATACAGATTTGCGATGAGAGTCCAGTTTGTGGATTAAATTCAAATATTGCAGTGAACGTGTATAAAGGCTGGGATATAAGACATTTATGTGAAAATATTGAGTAGGTACCTGGAGGTTCGACAAAATAAGTTAATGCCTATAAAAGAATGGTGTTGCTTTTGGAGCATAGTGATTGTTAGTGAGTATGAAGTGCCACGGTAACTGTGAGGTTTAATTATTCATTTTATTTCTGCCCTTGATTGCGAAGAACGAGAACCTGCTACCCTTTTTACCGCTACCTTGAGAAAACAAAAGCTCTTGACTTTCAATCGAGTCGTTTAGGCTTTTAAGCATACTTGAAAAGAAAATGCTCAGAAGACAGGAACTTTTACTTAGCATTTTAAAAAAATATGTGATTTTCCCTCTCAGAACATTCCTTATATTTCATTAGGAATTACTAGACATCTATAATGAACAACTGCAGAATAAATGTTTTTTCAATGTATGTAGTATGTACCCCAAGCTTCACCATGAAATCAATTTTCAGTCATTTTCATGAGATTACTATCATGCAGAGAGTATTCTCTGATGACAAGAGTATTAAATTAGAAGTATGTATTTTTCTGGGCACCTTTATCATTTTAGTTTCCTTACTCATTACACTCATTTCACTCTCTCCCGCTCAGTCTAACTTACTCACCTCTTTGTGTGTGTGTGTGTGTGAGATGTAACTAACTTTGTAATTATTCCTCTTGCTCTTTAGAGTAAGTAACATCAAGAAGATTGTCAGAGACATCTTAAATGTTTCACAGGAATAGCATTTCAGAAGAAGACAGGTCCGAACTTCCCATGGGAATGGGCTACAAAGTGGATGTGATGGACATCCTGAGCCCCCGTGGGAACATCTACAAAGTGGACCATGATGGACATCCCGAGCTCCCGTGGGAACATCTACAAAGTGGACCATGATGGACATCCCGAGCCCCCGTGGGAACATCTACAAAGTGGATGTGATGGACATCCCGAGCCCCGTGGGAACATCTACAAAGTGGACCGTGATGAACATCAGAAGTGCACCACTGTGATTTGGATGCGCCCACACATTCTCTTGTTGAGATTTGATTGTAACAGGGTTAGGAGTGTGAAAACTTGACCCAATAATTGTGCTGGAGAATGGAGCCTTTGGGAAGAGTGATTACAGTGGTACGGTGGTTAGAGAGGACCCCGTGAGGGAGGAGAGGAAACAAGGCAGGCAGCAGCCCGTGGGATTGCCAACACTCCGATCTGCTTGCGTCTGCCCTTCCCTGCGCTGTGATGGGGCCCACCTGGTGCCAGCTGGGACTTTAAGGCCACCAGAATCGTAAGCCAAAGAAACCAAATGCGTGTCTGTCCTTCATAAATCACCTATTTCTGATAGCCATGCAGCAATCTAAGGCATGTGTGAGGGTGTGGTTCTAGATTTCCCAGGCACGTTGCCCTTGAATCTCCCCAAGAGTAAAGACAAATTTGGAAATATAAAATAGAAGGATGTAGGGGCCAGTAGATGGAGTAGTGGTTCCATCACTGGACTCCCACGTTGTCAACCACAGTTTGAGTCCCTGACCCGGTGGCTTAAAACTCACGCCAGGTGTGTGTGCATGTGTGCCCCAAATCCTGAGAAGATAATGGAGGAGAAGAGATTGCCGCATGGCCATTTCCCCTCGGGGGTGATTTCTTGCTTTCTGTCTGTCTGGCAAGCACATGTACACTATATATTTAAAAAAAAATCCCTTGTTAAAAAAAAAAAGAGGATTTTAAAAACAACAGTAGTGGATGGTACTATGAAAATAATATTAAAGCAGTTAGCAGTTAACGTAATGGCTATGTTGCTGGACTCCCACGTAGTCCACCGCAGTTCTCATCCCAGACCCGGTGGCTTAAAACACGCCGGGCACGTGTGTGTGCGTGCCCAAGATTCCAAGAGGAGAATGGAGGAGAAGGGATTGTGGTGTGGCCATCCCCCCTGGGGGGTGATTTCTCGCTTTCTGTCTCTCTGTCTTTCTCTGTCTGGCGAGCGCACGCGCCCTATAGCAAAAACCTCTCAAAAAAAAAAAAAAAAAAAAGAAAAAGAAAGAAAGAAAAAAGAAAAGAAAAGAATATTGAAAAGGGACATAGCACAGAAACTTTTATTGACCCCCCTCCACTATTAGAAGAGCAATATGGAGCTCCGTGAATGAGATCGATCTGCACTGGACAACCTCCTGACCCCACCTAGAGAACACATCCTTCCAATTTCCAGATGGGGAAGGACTTCACGTATTTGCCATTGGTAGTTTTGGACAATTTGTAATGTTCTGTTAATATTCTATAGATACGGAGCAAATGTTCTTAAATCCAAAGTGGTAAGGAATAGGTAAATGTCATGAGGACAAAGAGAACTTTTCAAACATTCCATTCCACTCCACAAAGTGTACAGAAGAATGTGAGTGTCAGAGCCCAGAGTCCGAAAGACTGAGCACCCCTGGGGTTTACTCCGGTGGAGACGTCATGAAGCTGCTGTGACCCCTGAGTCACTTCTCGGGCTTCCTTTCCATTGGTTACACAGGAAAGCTGAAAGCTATGTATGTCATGAAAACGTTTGTTTTTCTGAAGAGTGTGAAGGACACACAGCATACGTTTGTTCTCAGTGCATGGTCTTAGGACCAAGCACACTCAAATCATTGTTGATTTTTAAATCAACATTTTCATAGCTGAGTCACTCATCAGATCAACTGAACAAAACAAAACAAAACAAAAAGCTCTGGATTATGGGCAGGAGATCTGAATTTCAACACTTTGTCTTGAATCTACGATGTGCCCCAACACTTGAAATCACAGACTACTCCTAGACCATTTGGAGAACTATGTGTTGAAGTAATTTGCTCATTTTGAGATTATTGGGTATATTCCACAAATGCTCCTCCTAGAGATTAGTTTTCTTTTAAATTTAATTTAACGTCTGAGTAATGCATAAGCAAAATTTCCCAACCTCATTGCAGAAAAATATATTTCATGTCTCAGTTCAGTTTGTAAGTTAATGATTCGTGAATTAAGTGATTTATATAGAATATGAATCATAATTCAAGTATAGCCAGCTTTCTAGTTGAAACCATTCTCTATTATGTGAGTGCTTCAAATAATGGTTGAACCCATTTTGTCAGAAAGTTTCTGATGGAGAAATAATTAGGAGAAAGTTTTCTCTCTTACAAAAAAAAAAAAAAAAAAAAAAAAAGCAAAAACCGAGAATGAGAGGAGAACGGAGGAGAGGGGATTGCGGCATGGCCATCCCCCCCTGGGGGGTGATTTCTCGCTTTCTGTCTGTCTGGCTGGCTGGCAAGCGCACGTGCCCTATAGCAAAAACCTCTCAAAAAAAAAAAAAAAAAAAAAAAAAAAAAAAAAACGCAAAACCTGAGCAAAGTTGAAAAAGAAGCAGTGATAAGCTTAAAATCAATGCATAAAAATAAATAAATCCTAAATTTATTTGGGTAAATATTATCAAGTATTTGGGAAGCTCATGAATTACCAAACAATGAAGTTTTCTTTTGAGCCAGTTTCCCCAATACTTAGTGAGTTTTCTAAGAGAAATTAAATGTTACAAAGAGAAAAAAAAATCCATATACCAAACAATACTGCTAAACCAACATTAATAATGATCGGAACTGTTGTTAATATCGGAGATACTGAAATATATGACAGTTTCTCTTCTCATCATCAATCTATATTTTACAGATTAGGGAATCTTAATATTCAAGAGACAAAATTCCAACATGGTTTTGTTCAGTATGATGCTCATATTTCTGGGTGTCTCGAGGCAGAAATGGTGATCCGAAGGCCACAGCCTAGTAAGAAGTTAAGTAAGTCATCCCGATGGTGGTATTAAGTATGTCAAGTAGACAAATAAAAATGACAGAGTGTAACAGCACCAACAGCATTTACGCAAGGGTCGTTCAATTTACCACGGAGGGAAAAATACCGAAATCTAGAGAAGAGCGAACTGCATTAGGTGTGTAACCGGCCAAATCTCAGCCCCTTGGCTGTGTGCCCTGTCGTAACTCTATGCTCACAGGCATGGGGTCCTCTACTCACATGTCCTGAAGACATACTGATAACGACTGCTCATTAAACTATTTTAAAACTAACTTAGATAAACATGGAGGCGGATTTTCTGTCCTTCTTTCTTTCCTTTCTGGAGGATCATGTGTATGCCAAGGGGTGCAGGCGTGCTGACACCATGTGAGCTGGGAGGAAGTAAGGCGGGATTGGGCCCTGGTGTCTGCAAAGGGAGCATGCCCGGCTGAGGCCTTGGTGCCAGGCTTCTGGCTTCTAGAACTGGGAGAGTAAATTTCTGTTTTTTAATGTCTTTATTTTTTTTTTCTGATTTACATATAACAGTTATATGTCTTTGTGGTGTGTACAGTATGGTGTTATTTATTTTTTTAAAGACTCGTTTATTTCATTGTATTTATTATAAATTTTTTTGACAGGTTTTGCTATAGGGCGCGTGTGCTTGCCAGATAGAAAGAGATAGAGAGATAGAAAGTGAGAAATCACCCCCAGGGGGGATGGCCATACCGCAATCCCTTCTCCTCCATTCTCCTCTCGGGATCTTGGACATGCACACACAAGTGCAAGGCACAAGTTTAAGCCACCGGGTCCAGGACTCGAACTGTGGTCGCCTACATGGGAGTTCAGTGATATAGCCATTACGCTAACTGCTGGTCCTGTATTTATTATCATTATCATTATTATTATTATTTTTAATTCGACCAAAGGGAAACAGAGACAGAGAGAAAAGGGAAAGTGAGAAAGCAAGCCACCAGATCTGGGACTAGAACCATGGTCAGCCATATGGGAGTCCAGCGCATCAACCACCACACCACCTGCTGGCTTGCAGTGTAGTTTTACAAGCACATGTACATCATGTAATAGTCAAAATAAGGAAATCAGCACATTTAGCACCTCCAGATTTATCGTCGTTTCGTCTTGTGCAATTACAAGTTCTCTCTGCCTGCTGCACTCCTTTGTAACCCACTGCACTTGTCCATGTATGGTCTTGTATCTGTTAACCAAATTCTCTCCATACTCCCCCCTCCCTCCTCTTTTATCTTAGAGTTTTGACTATAGGGTGTATGTGCTTGCCAGAGAGAGGCAGAGTGGGAAAGAGAGAAATCACCCCCCAGGGCAGATGGCCACACGGCAGTCCCTTCTCCATTCTCTTCTCAGGGTTTCGGGCATACACATATGTGTGCCTAGTGTGATTTTGAAGATACCAGGTCCAGGACTTGAACTCTGGTTGGCCACGTGGAAGTCCAGCACCTTGATCACTATGCCATCTGCTGTCCCTTGCCCCTCTCCTTTTCAGCTTCAGGTATTTACCACTACGGTCTCTTCTTCCATGAAATAGAATCTTTTTTTTTTTTTGAACTTTCACAATTTGATAAAGCATTCATGACATAATCTGCAGACTAATTTTTTAAAAAAATAATACTATGAAGCAGACATGACTGCCCTAAAAAATGTAGGCAGGTAGATGTGAAGAAATGGATTTTTGAATAACATTTGGGAGAATGTATTATAAAGCACAGGTCTGATCAAAACTTAATTTGACTTGTTGGAAAATAGGCTGAATTCCACAAGATAATATATTAGTTACTTCTCTATTACCATATGACAATTTACCCCACAAAGTTGCAGCTCAAAACAATGCAATTATTATCTCACAAATAATTTGGATCAGGAATAGAGTCAAGGATTAGCTGCATCCTTGTTTCAGAGTGGGACTGCCAGCTCAATTTGAGCCTCAAGTAAACAGTTTTTTTAAACTAGTATGTTTGTCCTAAATAGCTTATGAGACATATTCATATTAAATTTTTATTTGCTGTTTTATTTGAAATTCAGTTTTAACTGGGCATTTTTTGGTTCATCTATTGTTTTCTAAATGGGGTAACCCTACTCCACAGTCTGGAACTTGACCGCCGTCAAGGTTAGGCAGTGATAGGGTTTCATCTGAAAAGTTGATTTTCAGGGTTTGTGTCTCAGCCCATGTGGTTGTCAGCATAACTCGGTTCTCTCTGCTGGTGGGACTAAGAGCCCCAGTTCCTCCTTGATAGGTGGCCATGGGTTCGCCCCAGCTCCTTGCCAACTGCGTCTCTCACCAGATGACAGCTAGCAGGAAT
>NW_006159999.1:1323661-1331953 GCF_000334495.1 Tupaia belangeri chinensis | reverse complement strand
TCCCCAGCTCCTTGCCAACTGCGTCTCTCACCAGATTACAGCTAGCAGGAATGCATGAGTGGTCCTCTGTCAGAACCCTGCAAGAACAGAACTCACAAGGGATCTTGGAAGTTCATGGAAAATATTTAGGCATTTTCTTTTCCATTGTTACTTTTATGTGATGTTGTAGTAGTTTCTGGTCACAAAACTAGACACAACATCCACCAGAGAAGGGCTGGTCTTTCTCTACTCTATTGAGTAGATTATACCAAAATATTATATTATGTTCTCTGAGTACCGTAATGTAGAAGGAGCATCAATAAACAGGAAATAGCCAGATGGATAAAGAAGCTAAGAAAATATGATTGCTTATTGGGAATAGTGCAAGGGGGAAATTCATTGGCAGGAGGCCCTACCGAACCCTAAGGAAGACTCAGAGGTCACATCATGAATATTCTAAATTTTTTGACAGGTCATCACATGAAACAAGGACTGGAAGGTACTATGGGGTTTTAAAGGAAAGACCAAAATATATAAATTAAGAAATAAAGAACAGATGGAAAACATCAAAGGGAAAACTTCAACCTGAATCAAGGGAGATGTTTTCAGTATGTCTGGCTCAGATGTCAATGGGATGCATGGAGAAGCAATGCCGTCAAATCAATAAACCATTCAAATTTATGTGAATCATTTGATGAAAACTCTGTAGTGATTTAGTGATTAGAACAGTGTTTGGACGAAATTCTCAAGATTTCTTAAAAGTCTGATGTTCTATTATACTAGGTAATCTCTTCAGTAGACTAAAAAATCCATAACAATTATAATAAGAAAGAAATAGTTTGAGGGTAAGAAATGTAATTTATCAATTAGGGGGAAAACACAAAAAAGAAACAATATTCATTGATTTTTGTGGAGTACTGGTTTTAGAAGATGGGCAGATTAATAAGAAAATAAAACTATGATTTCCAGTCTAATTTGATTAAAGCCAACCTGGCTGAATCTTTGCTTGTTTCTTTTTTCAGTTTGTTACGTGGTTCCCTGACATATCTAATACATAATAAAATTTTCCATGAGATATTATTCTTGGAGGGTTTCCTACAATTCCTACCTGTCTTCCTTCTTCCTCTTTTTACTCCAGTGTTTTCAGCTCACTTGAAGCAGGAGATGAAGGACCATCCTTAGCATGCTCTGCCATCAGTCGGGGTAACCGAAATTTATACAAAGTAGGTACCAGGGAAGAAAGACAAAATTACAAATATAAAATTAGGCTTAAAAATGTAAATATTGGGGGGAACCAGCAGTTAGCGTAATGGCTATGTCGCTGGACTCCCACATAGTCGACCGTGGTTCGCGTCCCGGACCCGGTGGCTTAAAACTCAGCCAGGCGCGTGTGCGTGCCCAAGATCCCGAGAGGAGAATGGAGGAGAAGGGATTGCGGCGTGACCATCTCCCCTGTGGGGTGATTTCTCGCTTTCTGTCTCTATGTCTCTCTCTGTCTGTCTGGTGAGCTCACGCCCCCTAAAGCGAAAACCTCAAAAAACAAAAAAAGTAAATATTGGGGATGCCAGCAGGTGGCGTGGTGATGAAGGCACCGGACTCCCACATGGCGCTGTACGGTCTGAATGCTGGACCCAGGGGCTTGAAAATCATGCTGGGCACATGAGCATGTGTTTCCAAAACCTGCAGGGGAGAACCGAGGAGAAGGTGTTGCAGCATGACCACACCCTTGGGGAGGGATTTCTCACTTTCCCTCTCTCTGCTTCTCTCTGGTGAGGGCACTCATCCTATGGCCAAAACCTAAAAAAAAAAAATAATCATCGAATACTGGGTCCAGGCAGAGGTGCCGCAGTAACAAAAATCCCACTTGGAAAGGCCCCCTGGGCGGTGTCCCAGAGCCCCCTGAGCAGCCAGGCCCGACACGTGATGGCAGGAGGGCCCCTCCCCCCCAGGGAAGGTCCTTTGTCTCTTTCTGCCACGCAACAAAGAATAATCATATATATGCGTATATTTTTAAAACACGGTTGATTAAATCAGAGCGATGGGCACATTCTTCATCTCAGCCGCTTGTCATTACACTCAGTTGGGGACTTTCAAAATCCTTTTAGGTACTCCGAGGTATCTAGTAAATTGTGCTTAAACATAGTATTTGTGTGCTGAAGAATCAGACTTTTCAGCACTTACTCCCTTGCAGAAACATCAATCAGAACAAACATGCACGTGGGAAAATACTCTCAGAACAGCCGAGGGAGCCCAGAGAGAAGGACGCCGGCGGGGAGGACCTGAGGGTAGGTTGCCCAGCCAGCCTTCCCCGGGCTCAGTCCCAGCACGCAGCGGACAGAGGGCCATCACCTGGCGAAGGGGAGAGGTGAGCGGACCCGCCCTGGACCCCACACTTGCCGTCCTCGTGCAGTGCGGCACCATGAGGGCCCCAAGGCCCCCATTCCAGGCCATCCCTGTAGCTCAGTAGCCAGGCTGAACCCAGCTCCAGGCCTGTCCCACAGCATCCGGCTCTAGACCCTCCGCCAGGCCGAGCCACTGGCCCCAGGCTCCAGATCCGCCCCGCCCCAGGCTGGCTCTGGCACCCCGGGATTCTGGCCCATCACCAGGACGGAGGCCCCTGAGGCCCCAGACTCCTGCGCTGCACCCTAAGACTGAGGGCAGGAGCACCTGCGCAGTCACGCTGGAGCAGCTCAGCTCCAACGCCCCCCTGCAGCCCGGGCTCCAGGCCCGCCCCGGGGCCCACCTACTGCGACCAGCTGAACTCTCCTGCCCATGACCGCTTACCTGGCCGGGCACGTGGAATCAACCTGCATCTGTCGGAGGGTGGGGGGAGGAGAAACCGTGTCTACGAATACACAGGATGGAACATTGCTCTGTCTTACAGAGACACTGGCCAGGTCACGGTGGGAGTGCTGCTAAACCCTGCACGTCACAGGCCGGGACCACACCGCTCGGGAGGCCTGGGCTCGATTCCCCATCCCACCAAAAGGCTGTGTGGCACTCCAGAGGGTGAGGCAGGAGGATCGCGAGTTTGAGGCCAGCCTGAGCCATATAGCTAGACTTTGTCTACACAAATAAGGGTTGGGCAAAGTGGAATGCAGTGAGGTCCCAGCAGGTAGGCTGAGGCAGGAGCCTGGGCAAAGAGAGAGCCCGTCTTCAAACAATCAAAGTGGACAGCAACAACAAAGGAGACTTAAAACATTTTGCTGAGGAAAGTAAGTCAGGCACAGAAAGGCAAAGCTGCATGACCTCATTGTATGTGGAGCCTAAAAAACTGTAGAAACAGTAAGTGGAATGATGATGAACAGGGCGGGAGGGCGAGAGATGGGGATTAGGCAGACGCTGGTCGGAGGGGACGAAGTCTCCGCTAGGCAGAGAGAACAGCCGTGCATGGTGTTCTTCACGCTTCCCAGGCGAGCAGATCATCAGAGTCCGCCCTTCAATAGACAATGTGTGAAGTCAGGGAAGCCAGTTAGTTGTCTGGAGAAAAGAAGCCACATTAAACCTATAAACAGTTAATACTATGGTTGCAGAATGGCTTCCGTGGTAATATCTAGGTCCTGGGAGATTTGGACAAAGAATGAAACATGCACACAGAGAAAGGAGAGAAAGGAAAAGGTGTGCATTTAGTAAAAGTAGGAAAAGTACACTCCTGAGAGGGAGGGGTGGGCCTGCGTGGACAGAGAGGGGCTCGGAGGCCTCCGAGGTCTTTAACTTGTAATCCAGGTCGGTCCATCACTCACTGGGCCCATGGAGGGCTCTCCTCTCCCTGGGTCTGTCCAGTGTGGCTGACTCAGCTAGACACCTCGTGGAAATCTGCCTACATGGCCTTGCCTTGGGCTGGGAAGTTTCTGCCCTGATCAGCTTTTGCATCTAGTCACGTTGGCAGGTGCTCCAGCCTCCTGACCTGCTTCCATGTTCTAGCTTTCTCCTGCCTCATGGCTAATTAAAAAAAATCATAAAATTATTATAAATTTTGCTAATTGAATATTTGAAATATTTCTACTAGTACGATTTTTGTTTGTTTAGTCTTCATAGTCTTTGATTATAGCTTCAACATGTAACATTGTGATATTTGTACAAACAGAATAAAAAGAGAATCCACCCATTTCTCCAGCATGATGGGGCGTGACATCTCTCTTTTTACTTCGGATTCATAACTTTTTACTGGTCAGGCCACGTAAATGTTTAGGATGATCGAATATGGACAATCCGTACGAGGTGTCTCTCTTCTGTAAGCGCTAGCCTTTATGCAGATGTCTGAATCGGGCTCTGTGCACTGTAAACCCCGCTCCTTCTCCCCTGCTCAGGTCTTTCTGTTCCTCAAGGTCATGGGGCGAGATCACAGGGACAGACGGGAACTCAATGTGTCACCATCCACTGGGTCAACAGATGAGAACATTCCTACAGAGTCTGGTTGGCACTAACTTAGCTACACACAGTGTGCATGTAAATCACACACACACATGTGTGTGTCTAGAGTGATACACCCACACTACATGGACATAGGAACCCAAACTCCACCAAACCCAAGCCAAGCAGCCATCAGTTTCTCGACCTCCCATGAGCTAAGTCCCAGATCTGCCTGCAGCCATCTGATACCAAGGAAAAGACCCGGCCACCAGAAAGACCCTGCAGGGACATGGGTCGACTCCGCCCTTCCAGCCGTGCTTCCTCGTAGTTCCAGGGTGGAGACTGCGAGAGGCCAGGGCAGTACCACCCTCAGGCGGCGATGGGCACCATGTGCACACTGAGACGGAAGCAGAAGGCACGGGCAAAGCTGAAGGTTCCCGATACAATGGAAGAGGCTCTGAGCATGCGCCAGAAGTCCCCAAGTGCAGGGCTAGCAGGCAGTGTGGTGGTTAAGGTGCCAGATTCCCACATGACTGACTGAGGTTTGAGTCCTGGACCCAGTGGCTTGAAAATCACGCCAGGTGCGTGTGCGTAGGTGCCCAAAATCCCAAGAGGAGACTGGAGGAGATGGAACTGTGGTGTGGCCTTCCCTTCTGGGAGGTGATTTCTCACTTCCCTTCTTACTTCTTCCCTATCTCTCTCCAACACGTGCACGTGCCTGGTGGCAAAAATCTTTTTTTAAAAAAAGTCTCCAGGTACAATCCATGCGGTGTGCAAACGTACCGTGCAGCTGGACTCCCGCTCAAGGAGCTGCAGAGCAGGAGGAGTGCGAGCACCCACCCCCATTTTGGTCAGAGATCTGGTCTGCTCTTCTGTACTCAGCCTGACTTTTCGTGAGATCAGCAGGGAGGACAGGGCTCTCGGGTTCCTTGACCTGTGTGGGTCAGTGTCCCCTTCAGCATGTGCTAACAGGAAGAGAACGTGCCCAAGGGAACCTCAGAATGACACAACGCTCCTACCAGATCTTCTGTTTAAAGATTTGTCTTTTTTCTATAGAGCACATGTGCTTGCCAGATAAAGACAGAGACAGAGAGAGACAGAGAGAGGGAGAGAATGTGAGAAATCAACCCCAGGGGAATGGCCATACTGAATCCCTTCTCCTCCATTCTCCTCTTGGGTTTTTGAGCTCACATATCGGGCGTGATTTCTGGGTATGAGTCTGTGCCCAGGTGAATGTACTGCTTAGCCATCTCTCAGGATCCTGGAGATGATCTTAAAAGTGAGGACTCCAGAAACTCTGCCCTCCACCCCTTACTGCACGGAGAGTGCTACGGTCAAAACCGGCCCAGGGAAGTCAGTTCTCGCTCTCTCTGTAGGGCAGAGGGAGATAAAGGCCTGGGGTGCGTGGGCGGGAAGACCCAAGTGCAGGGAAGGAAGCCTCAAGTCACTGGGCCTCGCACCGAAATGCAGGGACTGCCGGAAGGGGGGACTCCGTCCTTGTGGCTGACGGATCCAGTTAACCACAGATAATGGACATGATGATGGAAATGCACGAAATTCACACCTGTCTCAGCACAAAGGAGAGAAAACAGTCACCCAGAAAAGCTCTGTACAGTCAGAACTGGACAGCTGAGGGAACTCCGCAGGTGGATGGCAGTTTCTCCTGAGAGAAGTGAGCAGAAAGGCAGGTTTGTGGTGCGGAGGGAGGCCGAGGCACATCTTTCACAGCCCTCTAAGAGGCCCGGACGGCTATTGCCTCCTGCCCGCGGCGCCAGAGCGTGGGGAACCCGCAGGTGTGCGCGGTGCAGTGCGGGGGCCGATGGCAGGTCACGGGCATCAGTAATCGGCCGCTCTGAATCACACCGTTGTACTGTAATATGGTCGCTCTTAGTGCCTCCTCTAGTGAGGATGCGTTGGCCGTTCTTCATGTATTATCTGGTTTAATTCTCCAAACAATTTATTTAAATTTATTTCAAGACAGAGAGACTCCCAACTGGGTCATTCCACGGGCGACCTCACGACCTCACCTCCAAATCCAGACGGCCAGGATCTTGGGAGAGCATGTGCAATCTGGGGCGACCTCACCTCCAAATCTGGGCGGCCAGGATCTCTGCGAGCATGCGCAGTCTGGGGAGCGCAGAGACCTCTGTCCGTGGACCTGGGCCCTCTCACGTGGCCTTAGCCCCTGAGAGGGCTGCTGCTGCTCAGCCACCATGGCTAGTCCGCAGTGCTCCAGTCTTCCGGGCTTGTTCACATCTAAAAACGACAATGACGTAACTGGTTTGTACTCATGAGTGCTGAATTTACAAATGATACAAAAGGGTTAGAACAACATCCTTGGGAATTAGAAAGTTACATAAAACCAAATATAAGAAAAGAAATGTCAGGACCAGCAGATAGTGTAAGGGGTAGTGACTGGACTCCCATGTACTTAACCATAGTTCGAGTCCCAGGCCTGGAGGCTTAGAACTCATGCCGGGCACGTGTGTGTATATGTCCAAGATTCAGAGAGAAAAATGGAGGAGAAGGGCTTGCAGTGTGGCCAAGTCCCCAGAGGATGATTCCTCGCTTGCTCTGTGGCGAGTGAACACACCCGATATCAAGAACCTCTCTCTAAAATTGAAAAAAATAAAATGAAGTGCCATCTTAAATCTAGTTTATTTCTGAAGTGAAGACTTCCTGCTTACAGCCTAGGGAATCAACTTCCTTCTTGTCTTGGGCATGAAGTGTCACACTGGTCCCATTTGCTCCTCTCTGTGAAGTTTTATAAGGTCAGTCACTAGCTCCATTGTTTCTGCGGTCCAACTTCTATTTCTTACATTTTCAGGTAACGTTTATGGAACAGAGTCATCATGGAACCCCCACCCACCGCCTTTGGGTCTGCTTAACCCTCCCTGTTACTTACGCTGCCCGGAGCATCTGTTTCTTTCCTTCTGGACATAAAGTTCATCATAATATGAGAAAAACATGGGTGAGGAATCAAGCTAGAGCCATGGAAATTAAAGCCTTGGAACTTTTTTCCCCCTTTGGTAGAAGTTTTTGCCTATGGCGAGACTGAAACAGTGAGAAGGAAATTGAGAAATCCCCCCCCCCCAAGGGCATACAGTCACTCCACAATCGCTTCTCCTCCATTCTCCTCTGGGAATCTTGGGCATGCATGCACGTATGTCCACTGTGATTTTCAAGCCACTGAGTCCGGGCCTCAAACCGCTGTCGACCATGTAGGAGTCCAGTGATGCAACTGCTACACCATCCGCTGGCCCCACAATATATTTTTATATATAGCTGAGAGCATGAACACCATGCTTCAAATATTGCCTTAAACTCCACCTGCACTGTGCCATAACAGAACAGGTGTTTTCTTTAAGGTGTGAGTTTTGAAGCCTGTCTGATGGTGTAAAACAAATTTTCTGTATTAGGCTACCCAACTAATTACTTTAATCGGACTGGAATAAAGCTTTGTCTTTATAAATTTTAACCAGTACCTTACCTAGAGGGGCAGATTCAGAAAGGCATAGCGTTTTAAAATTGGGTCAGACGGTGGCGCTGAGGTATCGGAAGTGCTCCTGCACGGGAAAGGTACTGGGTCTATGTCCCAGGGCCACCTGTGCCCTGCCACCTGCTCTGAGCCAGGCTGGCTGAGACCAGGCATGAATTACGGCATGAGAGCCTTCCTGGGGGTGCCTGTTTCTCTGTGTCCCTCTTTCTTTCACTGAATAAATAAAAAATAAAAAAATAAACTTATTTTAAAAGTCAGTTTTAAAAGCAAAAGCAGTGTTATAAACAAAAACTTCCTTTTGACATTTATAACTAAGAGCTGAAATGGTTAAAATAATATCTTTCTTCCTTCTATTTATAAAGGAGAAAATGGGAGCCAGCAGGTGGTGTGGTGTTTAAGGCACTGGACTCCCAGATGGTCGCCTGTGACTAGCGTCCTAGACCCCTAGACCCGGCAGCCAG
>NW_006159999.1:1311600-1323637 GCF_000334495.1 Tupaia belangeri chinensis | reverse complement strand
GGGTTGTTGTGTGGTGTGGTGTGTCCAAAACCCCGGGGGGGGGGAGTGAGGAGAAGGGATTATAGTGCCATCTAACCTAGCGGGGTAATTTCTCACTTTTCCTCTCTCTCCCACACAAGTACATGCACCTTAGGGTGCACACACACACACAAAAGGAAAAGCTGAAAATCTTAATAAGCTGTGGATCCTTCAAACATCATAAATTCATAGCTTCTGACACATTTGATATTGGATCTTTAAAAGCATAGTTTCGGAAAGTGAAAGTACTTTGTACTTTTAAAATGTTTTTATTTTTTATTTTTTGGAGAGATTTTCACGATAGGGCGTGTGCGCTCGCCAGACAGACAGAGAGAGACATAGAGACAGAAAGCGAGAAATCACCCCCCAGGGGGGATGGTCACGCCACAATCCCTTCTCCTCCATTCTCCTCTCGGGATCTTGGGCACACACGCACACGCGCCCGGCATGAGTTTTAAGCCACTGGGTCCCGGACGCGAACCATGGTCAACTACGTGGGAGTCCAGCGACATAGCCATTACGCTAACTGCTGGTTCCCTGTACTTTTAAAATGTTAAAAATGTCAAGAGATATTTGCTACAGGGTGTGTGCACTTGCTGGAGAGACAGAGAGATAGAGAAGTGAGTCATCATTCCCCAGGGGCAATGGCCGCACTGCAGTCCCTTCTCCACTCTCCTCTCTGGAGTTTAGGCACATTTGCACACACACTTGGTGTGAGTTTCAAGCCTCTGGTTCTGGGTCTTGAACCACAGTAAGCCATGAAGGAGTCTAGCACGTTAACCACTAGGCTACCTGCTGGCCCTAAGACAGACATTTTTAAAGGAAGCACTGGGAGAGGTACCCATGTATTTAAGCAAGCACCTACTGTAATGTCTGATAGCACATCTGTGTTCCAATTTACATTTTGGTAACAATACATCTCTTATTATTATTTTTAAGGTAGAAGCTATTATTCAAGTTGTAGAAAAACAACACTACTTTGAAGTCAGGGGAAGTGAGCTGAAGTGTGTGCCCGTATTCAAACATCCACACAGGCTCAGGTTGGGAGTCTGAGATCCTAGTTTAACTTGACTCTGAACACTGAGCTCCTAGCAGGGACTTCCAGGCTTGGGTCCCTCACAAGTCCCCAAGACACAAAGAATTTAAGAGGTCTCCTAAAGGACCTAAACCAGGCCACAAAACATCCGGAGACAAGCCAGTAGGTCCGGAGGATGATCTCTGTTTATGAAATGAGTAGACGTGGCCACCGTGGTGCAGGCCCCAGTGATGCTGGGAGCCAGACAAGGCTCACTCCCAGTCTCTGCGGGATGCTCTGCCCAGCTCCTGGCTGGCTGATGGGGCGAGAGGGAGAGCCGCCACCTGAGACTCTTCTGAAAGTGCTTGTCATCTTGTTCTCTGTCTCTCATGAAATAACGACTTTTTTCTGTTTTTAGAGAGAGACCATTAGCAGGGATTTTAATTGAAAACTTGTTTTCTAGTTTTCATGATGTATCTCGAATTCCAAATTTAATTTTCTACCACTATACAAGAAAAAACTTGGAATGCTTGCATTTTATACAGGCAATTTAATTAAAAATATGCCTTTCACTTCTACATCTTTAAAATTTCAATTTCTCCCATCATGTTGCCTGGCAACTGACTCTGAGCACTTCTACGATTCGTGTACTTCATCCACGGACTCCAAGGACGCTGTATCTCTTCGTCCCACGTGGACTAAATGTCTCTCTTCTCTCTGCTAGTGCAACGCCTAATGTTCTTTACCTTCCTCCTGTCCACAACAGATTTCCTGTCAACATATATTGGTTTTATTGATAGATACTCGATTAAATAGAATTTTCTGGAACATAGGCCAATCTTGTGTTTATCTGTGTGCATGGCATGTGTGCAGGTTTCTGTGCATGTGTGTGCATCTGCCCATGTACATGCTCTTTGAAATGTCTAAGAAGTAAACACAAGTTGAACGACTGCCCTAGTGAGCACAAATTCAATAACTAATTTGTTTGGAAAATAATTAAGGAATAAAGTGTATTTTCTGGAGAACAGGGTTTTCTCCCCCTGAACTAGTCATTGTTGCAAAACCTGAAAGCTTGCAGAAAATGATTAATTTCTTTTCAATTAGAATCTATTGGCTTTATGGTATAAAATACTGCTGAAAGAAAATGAAAGAATATATTTTACTACTTGATTTTCATTTAATGATTTATTTTAACATTTCCTTTGCTTTAATTTTTTTTATCAGTCAGTAGGGTAGACACCACATGAAAACGATATAGTTTATACTTTAAATCCCACTTGTGATAACTTTTTCCATGTGAGAAATTTTTATTTTTATGAGTTGTAGTATAATTTTTAGTGTCAAACAGAAAGCAACTTGTAAGAGGGAATATAATGAATTATTTTATTTTATGAAGGTAAAAAGGATGATGAATAAACTCACTCTAGAAAAGAAGTGCAGCTCTGAGACCAGCAGATGGCGTAATGGCTATGTCACTGGACTCCCATGTAGTCGACTACGGTTCGAGTCCCGGACCTGGTGGCTTAAACTAACACTGGGCACATGTGTGTGTGTCCAAGATCCTGAGAGGAGAATGGAGGAGAAGGGATTGTGACGTGGCCATCCACCCTGGGGGTGACTTCTCGCTTTCTGTCTCTCTGTCTCTCTCTCTCTCTTTCTGGCAAGCGCATGTGCCCTATAGCATAAACCTCTCAAAAAAAAAAAAAAAAAAAAAGAAGTACACCTGAAACTTTCCGATTAATGAACTCAATGCCACTGGCTTACGTGCACGCACAGACACACACACAGCAGTAGACGTTGAGCTGTGCAGATCTGGTGAGCATCTCTCTGTCTCTTGCACCTTCAGTTGTCACTTATAAAAGGTAAAAATAAAAAAAAAAAAAAATCTGTAAGCAAGTTGTAAAACACCGCAGGAGAAATGAAGGTAAGTGGTAACAATGATCTGAATGAAAGACCAGACTGAAGGATTCTGTAGCTGGTGCTGGTGGCAATTACCTCGCGGGAGGTGACTGCTAAGTGGCTTGTGCATAGACGGTGACCTTTCTATCGCGTGTATTGATGCTCTCGACCCCCGCGTGCAGAACTATTTATGACGCATTATCATACAATTTGCATACGATCATGCAATGATCATAAAAATCTTCTGTCACTCCCATTTATTTTCATGAAGAGAAGACTGAAAAAGCCATTTTTACACTATAGATTCAATCAGTACATTATGGTTCTAAGCTACTAAGATTATAAGATGTATGATATTGTACATTAGAATTAAAATGATTAAGAAGAGCAGGGCTTACTACCCAACCGCACTAAAATATTTCAGCACCAGTAACAGTTAACCCAATGCTATAACGTGTACAACTACTCATATAAGTGGCGGTTAATCGGGACTGAGTACGTGCTATTAAATTGCATTGTAGTATTTGTTTTACTATGCTGCTTACTTAATACTACAGTACTTTTATGATTGCTGTATTATAAATATGGAGAAATGGAAGCGAAGGTCTTTAAAGCAATTTTTTCCAAGTCACTTAAGAACAATGCTAGTTGTTGACTCAAGTCTGAATAGTCCAATTCTTTTTATTATAATTTCTGATTTACATATTATTTTTGTACATGTTACTGGGGTACCATCTGCTTTTTAAAAAAAATATTTATTTAAATTTATTTATTATTATTTTTCAATTTGCCATAGGGCACATATACTCCCCAGAGAAAGAAAGAGAAAGAAAAAGTAAGAAAGCAAGCCATCAGGTCCAGGATTCAAACTGCAGTCAGCCATGTGGGAGTTCAGTCCCCTACCCCCCCGCTGGCCCCTGCCATAATTTTTTTAAGAGAGATTTTTGCTATAGGGTGTGTGTGCTTGCCAGAGAGACAGAGAGAGGCAGAGAGACCGAGAGTGACAAATCACACCCTAGGCAGTATAGCCACAGCCCATCCCTTCTCCTCCATTCTCCTCTCGGGATCTTGGGCACGCATGCACATGCCTGGCTTGAGTTTTAAGCCACTGGATCTAGGACTCGAACAGGGTTGACTATGTGGGAGTTGAACAATGTAGTCATTATGCCATCTGCTGGTCCCCATATTTTTTAAAGCTGACAGGAGCTCAGTGCTCTCTAGGGCCGAGGGTTACCCCTCTGCACGTACGTGCCATGAGCTCTTGGTTCTTCTGTCGTGGGCTGTTAACTGCTCCCAGCCCTCCTTACCCACAACCCTGTACCCAACTGGTTAAGAACTGCACTCGGGACCAGCAGATGGTGTAATGGTTGTCACCGGACTCCCACGTAGTTGACCACGATTGGAGTCACAGAGCCAGTGGTTTGAAACTCATGTCCGGCACATGTGTGTGCATGCCCAGAATTCCTAGAGGAGAATGGAGGAGAAGGAATTGCTGTGTGGCCATCCCCCTGGGGGGTATTTTTTGCCTTCTGTTTCTCTGGTGAATGCACATGCCCAATAGCTATAAAAAAGGAAAGTTTTCTGTCCTTCAGTTGCACGGTTTGGGACAAATGGGAACCTTTAACAACACCACCATGTAAAATTGTATTAGAAAATCGTATTTATTTTATGTGGTTGCCACAAGAACCGATCACAAATACAGTGGTTAAAAGCCACCCACATTTATCACCTTCTATTTCTGTAGGCCAGGAGTCCGTTAAAGTTCTCACTGGGCTGAGCCCAAGGCACTGTGGGAATTGTGAGGTTTTTCTGGAGGCTCCAGGGGAGAGTGCATTCAGGGCTGCTGTGGTTGTGAGTGTGGACTCTTCACTTCCTGATGGCTGCCATGGATCCATACTTGATTCTCAAGGTCTTTCTCGGCTGCTGCACCCAGCCCTGCACCTCAGAACCAGCAGTGACAGTCGCTCCTCCTGGGCTGCCTTGCCCCCCGCCGTCTGACTGGCATCTGCAGCTGAAAGGTCCCCCACCACCAAGCACTGAGGAGGAGTCAGCTCCGCTTACACAGGGAGCCTAATGTCACCTCCAGGTCTATGTCCTAATAACACCTGTAAATTCTGTTTTCTATGTAAATAATATATTCACAGGTTCTGGGGATTCAAGTGTAGACGTTTTGGGGGGGCATTTTTCTGCCTACCACATAAAACACTGAAGGTTAATTTCAAAGCACAGCCTTAGACGTTCTTCTGTTTGGCTTACCGAGCAGCATGGTGGCTTCAGCCGTGTCCAGTGCGCCCGTCGGCACTGCACAGGGAGTGGAAGAGGCAGAGGCACCGAGGGAAACTTCCAGTACCGCGGGGTTAGCGTAAGTCCAGATTGGATTGGATTGGATTGGAAATACCCGAGAATTATTTGACTAGACTTCAGAATGCCTCCTCTCCAATGTATAGTTCCAATTATTCAAGTACACGTGTGAGAAGGAACACAGAGTTTCCAGATCGTATTCATAAACCAAAGAGACATTTTTATAGACCTTGTATTCCAGAGAAGATGCTCTTTGAGCAAGGACAGCCGGCCATGTGGGATCCAGCTACCATAACCACCACTCCACTGACTGGCCCTGTTTCTTTGTTTGTTTCTTTGTTTATTTATTTATTAAATTTGTCACAGGGTGTGTCCACTCACCAGAGAGAAACTAAGAGAGTGGGGGAGAGAAAGAGGCAGGGGACATGAGAAACCGCCCCTCATGGGGAAAGTCATGCGGCAGACCCTCCTCCTCTGCCTCGCTCCGGGATCCGAGGTGTGCAGCGGTCCCTCCTCCTCTGCCTTGCTCTGGGATCCGAGGTGTGTGGCAGTCCCTCCTCCTCTGCCTCGCTCCGGGATCCGAGGTGTGCCGCAGTCCCTCCTCCTCTGTCTCTCCCTCCGGGATCCGAGGCGTGGGGTGTGCACTCAGATGTGCCCCGTGTGGTTCCCAAGCTGCCGTGTCCAGGACTTGATTGCACAGTGGGCTGTGAGGGGTCCAGGTGCCTTAACCACCTTTATTTATTGACTTATTGTGGTTCTGGCATAGGCTGCCAGTGCTCCCAAAGAGAGAGACAGAGAGGGAAAGTGAGAAATCACCCCCTCAGAGAGATGGCCACACCGCCATCCCCTCTTCCATTTTCCTCCTGGGATTTGGGGCATATGTGCACATGGACCCAGTCTGATTTTCAAGTCACTGGGTCCGGGCCTCCAACTGTGGTCCTCCATGTGGGAGTCCAAGGCCTTAACTGCCATGCAGGTCTGCAGGCTCCTCTTCATTTATTTTTAATACCAACTTGTAACTTTGTAAACACATAACCAGAATTGAGCGTGGCGAGGGGGATTCAGAGACTGGAAGACTAAAACTCCAGGATGAGACCGTGAAATCTGTAAGAGTCCTAATCAAACTTGCCCAAATATGTATTTTTTTTGTTAGTTTTTTGAGTACTTACAGGAAGAACAAATATGTATTTTTTTTGTTAGTTTTTTGAGCATTTACAGGAAGTCAATGGAAAGAGGAACTGTCTAAAAATACACATATATATATATATATATTTTAAAGTTGTTGGCTCATGGTCAGACCTTGAAATTATAAAGCCTAAACCTTTCCAGGAAAAACAAAGACAAAGACAAAAACCTGCAATGTCCCCTATCTTTAACGAGACCCTCTACCCCCAGACGTGAAGCTTGCACCAGTGGAGTTCAGGCCGAAGTACGGGGCAGACAGCGGAAAGGTATCCACCGCGAATGGAAGGAGTGCAGAGAGAAGCGGAGTTCAGAGGTGAGCCGCTATTCCCTGGGAGACGCCCCTTCCATAGGCCAGAGCCAGCCTGCTGAGGGACCACCAGTGACGTGGGAGCCAAGCAGCAGAGGCAAGGCTCCCTCTAGGACAGGCTGTCATTCGTATTCCGAGAGAGAAAGGCGCCTTCGTGCTCACGCATGTAGAGTTAGACGGTGACTACGGAGTGTCAAGCTCAGATGAGGAGCTCCCTAAGTTAGTACAGGTGCCAGAGATGTCTGCTGGAGGGGTTTGGAATGTCGGAGATTCCAAGGATGTTTTATAAATGGTAAAATAATTTTGATTTAAAAATCTCTAGCTACCAAGACAGTAGAATCAGGGCGGGCGTCCACGGCGCCAGGAATGACGACAGGTGCTCTTCTTCCTTTCTTAGGTTGGTTTGTGGGTTTGGTTTGGTTTGGTTTTTGCCATGTGGCACATGTGCTGGCTGTGGAGAGAGACAGAGAAAAGGAAAATGAGAAATCACCCCCAAGGGGGATGGCCACGCTGCAATCCCTTCTCCTCTGTTGTCCTCGCGGTATTTTGGGCACACACGCACATGTGCTTGGTGTGATTTTCCAGCTGCTGGGTCAGGTCGGGCATGTGTGAGTCCAGAGTCTTAATCGCTGTCCACCTGCTGGCCCCTGGGTGCTACTCTCACTATGGGATCGCACCATAAATATTTAGGAGAGGGGGTCTGTCACGACAGCCAGCTCCGTTGTTAGTTCTGAGTTTTTGTTGCTTTCCTGAACTTCCTGCCTGGTAAGGGGAGCAGGAGTGCCCGGTAGGGGGAGGTCCACACACCCAGTGTTGACTTGACAGTGGGAGCGTGTGCATGGACGATGTGACCGTACTGGTCAAGCACCTGCAGTGGCGGTGACCTGCAGTCAAGACAGGGTGCTTGTTCGTGCATGCGTGGCTGCGGGAGGGGAAGGACGCTGCCTGCTCCGGGCCCTCCGGTGACAATCTGGCAGTAAAAGTCACGTGACCTTCTCCCTCTTGGCCCTGGATCTGGCTGCAACCTCGACAGTGAAGAACGATGTGACAGATGCCCTCTCTGCTGGAGTCTCGGGGCCTCCTGCTCATGTCCACCTGACACCGACGATAAATCCGAACACCCCTCGCATGAGAATCCAGTCTTGCTCTACCCAAGGTCGGTTCCTCACTTTGGGATTAATGAACATATTTGCTGATTTCTTAGGACAGATTGCTGATAATTGTGGAATAAATATCATTCTAAGAAAAACTTAATGATTTGGGTAGCCAATGAAATGGTTGAGAAAAATGGAAGAGAGAATACGGGAACTCGAAGCACATTGTCTTTTACAGAGCCCTCTCCCACCTCTTCTCCTGTTTGCTCCCATCGTTTCCCCACCATGTTTTGGTTTCCATATGTTTTTCAAACTGCTAGGGCCAGGATTCAAACTACGGCCAGCCATGTGGGACCTGCTCCCTTAACCATGGGCTATGGGATGGCCAAGGCACACCTACTATAGTTGGCTGCCACTTGCTCTGTCTGAGGGCGCGTTTGTGCGCCTTGCCTTGTCCTGAGCCCACGGCGTGACTTAGTCCTGACGCCACCTCTACGAGTCCCCATTATACCACCACGTAGCTAGGAAGACAGGCGCAGCCAAGACGTGTGGTCAGGGAGTAACTCAGAATTCGTGTTTTTCGAGGTGTTCTACCAGATGAGGACAGCAGGGCGAAGAGCGGCTGCACTGATCTCTTGTAAAAAGGCAAATGAAGTGTCCAGCTGATGAATGTCAACGAGGGAAGGGAAAGCAGAGGGCCATGTAATTCACGTTGTTCTTACTGCAATGCAAGGTGAGCGTCCTTCCTGTGTGAGTGATGGCAGAGCCGATGACATTGACAAACTGCCCAGCACGCCCAGTTATCCGCCTGCCTTCCTTGCCAGCTGGGATCACTCACGTAAAGGGTTCTTTTTCTTGTCCTCCAGCGGTTCACACAAGTGCTTACCAGCATGCTTTCAGCTTACAGCTCCACGCCTGAAGCTGTCCACTGACTACTCATGGAATTCTGCAACCAGCAGATGCTGCCTCTTCGACGAGGCAAGCATGTTGGGATCCAGAAGACTCCACAGACATATGGCAGCCAAGAAAGCCAGTTACTTCCCATCCTCACTGAAGGCCATGTTCAGCTTGGGGAGAGTTAGGGACAGGAGAGACCCTAGAGGGCTTGCTGACAGCAGTCCTGGGAGCCTTTCCGTGGAAGCTGAGTTGGGAGGTTTGCAGTGCCCATACCCAGATGATAGGTGAGTTCTTCATTGATCTCCACTCGTGGTTTGTTGAAGTTTTCTCAAAATGCACTAGTCTGGACCAAGGGGTGGATCAAAACCACATGGTGAACAAGCTCGGTGAACTTTGCCTCGGCTTTCTTGGAGACTGTCCAGTCCTGAGGTTAACCACCATTACGAGAAGTTGGTAAAACAGCAAGGTTAGAGTACGACTCAAGTCTTAGCAGCAGTGACTAGTCACTACTGGGACAAACTAGTGGATGACAAAAGATAAAGAAAAAAAATTAAAGACTGCTGTGGGGCTCTCAGCTTAGAGCCCTTTATGCCAGGGAAGAGCCCCCATTCTAGCCAATACCTGATGGAAAGAGGAAGAGGGAGGTCATGTTGTTATTGCATGAGGTCAAAACATTGGAAGAGGATTTGCAGAGAGACTGGCGGACACGGGAAGTGCAGGAACAAGGGGAAATTCTTCCGACCGACACCTGGCTAAAAAACTTGGCAAATGGCTCAGAGTTGGGAGAAGCCACATTGCAGAGGTGGAGACTGGCAAACCCTGAGTGTCAGGACCCTCGCCAGGCTCGTCTAGCCTTGGCATTTTTGATAAATTCTAGTTCTACTTATTATGCAAATTCTCATCAATTTCTCACTTTCCATTGTGTGATCAATAAACACAGGTCCTAGCATCTCTGCTCGGCCTTCAGCTTCTTCCTCTTCCTTTCTATTATTTTATTTTCGGGTAGGTTCCCTTACTAAGGAGCATGTCGGTTTTTCCTCCTGATTTTTCAGTAAATTTATTTATAATTTTATCATGTATACATATATAGTACATATATTATTATATTATATATTATCTAATATAGTGTATATTATTATATAAGTATGTCATCTCATATGTACTATGTACTATAGTACATATATTATATATTTATCTCACATATACATATATATGTAGATATTTAATTGCCAGAGAATGTACACATTCACCAGAGACAGAGAGAATTTATCCCCCAGCGAGACAGATCCGGCTGCAGTCCTCCTCGCTCCACTCCGTCCCACCAGGATGTTGGGCACACACACACACTTATACCCAGCCGTCTTTCAAGGCACTAGGGCCGGGACTTGAACCTTGACCAGCCACGTGGGATCCGGCTGGCATAACCACACATATATTATTATATTATATTTCATCTAATATAGTGTATATTATTATATAAGTATGTCATCTCATATGTACTATGTACTATAGTACATATATTATATATTTATCTCACATATACATATATATGTAGATATTTAATTGCCAGAGAATGTACACATTCACCAGAGACAGAGAGAATTTATCCCCCAGCGAGACAGATCCGGCTGCAGTCCTCCTCGCTCCACTCCGTCCCACCAGGATGTTGGGCACACACACACACTTATACCCAGCCGTCTTTCAAGGCACTAGGGCCGGGACTTGAACCTTGACCAGCCACGTGGGATCCGGCTGGCATAACCACTGTGCAGTAGGGCTGGCCCTCCCGTGACTGCAGAGAGGCGTGCGCTGACGCTGTGCCCCGGGTGCAGCACCTGTGCAGCCTCCATGGAGAACGGCCTGTGAGTCGGTCACCATGTCACCATGTGCCTCTGAAAGAAAAGTGGCGCCGAGAACAGCTGCACCAGGCCGTGCCGGAAACCACTTGGATCTGAATCAAATCGATATATTGCTTTGTATCCTGGAGAGTAACAATACTGGTTTAATTTGAGATATCAAGCCAATAAAAACAGCTCACCAAATGGATAAGCTATAGCCACATGTAAAATTGTAGTCTGCAATTGAAAGGAATAAAATTGGTTACAAAAAAATAAAAAAAAACAAACAAACAAAGAAGAAATTGTTTTTCAATGGGACATTTGCCCGGCAATAACGGAATACTACCACTAAAGAATGAAGGTAAATCTGGTGAAGGTGTCAGCCACCGCGGAGCTTTCACAGGGGCTCTCCTGTCATTTCTGGATTCCTAACCCTGCCGCTCTACACATCCTACTTCTCTAGTGCTGTCCAAACTTCCTTTCTGTACTCCATCTACGCATCTCTCTGTCAGCAGGCGACTGCCCCACCTTCTTCCCTTCCTCCTTGTTCTTCTTTACTCTCTCTGTTCTTTCCTTCCGTTGCCTTTATGGACAAATCTAAATTCTTATTGGCTTTTGTGTACGAAGAAACCCAGTATGTATGACAAATTGTTTTCTTAGAGTTTCAGGATTCTCTTACTATTTTCTCTAGTCATTTACAACTATTTTTTAAAAAAAGATTTCATTGGTACCACTAAAGGGAGCTATGATTATCTCAAAATTAAATGAATGCCGGGAGCCGCCGGAAGTAGGAAGCGCTGCAAAACAGATGAGGTGACTACCTGCCAGTCCTTGAGAGGGGCACAAAGCCACGCCCGGCAAGTCGCCACGTTGCTCAAACGAGGTAAGATATCCAGGGTGCTCGTCAGCCGCAGGCCACAGCGTGTTAGGAAGTTTACTTTAGAGATAAAATAAACTACTGAAAAAAAAGAGAAAAAAAAAAAGGAAGGAAAAATAAAGAAAAGAAAGAAAGAAAGAAGCAAAGAGGAAGCCTAGTTTTGTGGGCCAGGTTAGTGTTCCAGATGGTGGACCCCAGCTTTTGCAGAGTGGACAGAAGCTACAAAGACCTTGCGTGATAGTGCTTCAGATCCCCTCGTCTGGGTCCTAGGAACCTAAGTAGCTTTTGAACAACTGAAATTGGCTATGGCTTCTCCCCCAGCTTTAGGGATTGCAAATTTCAAAAATCCTGACCTGATTTTCCTGATACTCCTTTTTATATTGCATATCAGATCCTATTCACTGATCCGTCATGTCCTCAGGATAAGGGTGGCCTACTTAAAGATTCCTATGCAGTGGCGACTCAGAAACTCTCAGAAGCTAGAGTTTTGTCTGGAAGAGAGTCGGCATGAGAACGTGAGTTAAGAGCAATGAGTGAAGCTGTAATTCTTGATTCTGGATTTAATGTTCCTAAATACTGATAAGTGTACCATTGATCTTCCCTACA
>NW_006159999.1:1310101-1311569 GCF_000334495.1 Tupaia belangeri chinensis | reverse complement strand
CCTACACATCAGGAAAATTTTTAATTTTTTGTTTGTTTCTTATTTCAGTGAAAATTAAAATATCTTATTAAAACTTGATAGCTGATTTGTGAGAGGTTTTACAGCGACCTGTTCAAACGTCACTAATTCATTGTCACACAGGACAGAAGGACAAAGTCACCAAGGCAATAATCTTGCTTTTAGAGCAGCAGTAGTGACCGTTAAAATACAGCAGACTTGGGGTTAGCAGGTGGTGTGGTGGTTAAGGCTCTGGCCTCTCACTTGGCTGACCACAGTTCGAGGACCAGACCTGGTGACTTGCTTTCTCACTTTCCCTTTGGTGCCCTCTCAAGTGAGTGCACAAGCTCTTCAGTAAATTAATACTAATAAAATTAAATAAATAATTCAATCAGAATTTCCACTTTATTAAAACTTTCATTCATTTTTTCCTGTTCCCACAAATATTTACTCTATGTATCAAAATTTTTTGCTCATACCCCATAGTTCCTGACAGTTGATAGATAAGCAACTTTAAAATTTTATGAAACTGAATTTTAGAGAGAACTTTCAAAATATTTGTCATAATTTTGTTTGTGACTCTAATAACAGAGACAGTATGGTTTTAAATATTTTTGAGAAGATGTTTACATGTCAACTACTCAAGCTGTTGAAAAGCAAACACCCAGCATACAATTCACACATGAACCTTCCCAACTCAGCCCTGTCTATCAAGTACTCTGTGGTTTACCACCTGCTAACAAAGATCACTCTCTTTTTCTTCCTTCAGAGACTTCCTTAAGGTAATTCTCTGGTTGTGGCTGCTCTTTTCCAGTCTCTACTGATTACACTGCTGGGCTAGAAAAGTCCAGGTTATTTTAGGGTACGAATTCTTTCATATGGCTTCCCTACTCGGTAGTAGCAAACACCTGTCTCTTTCTCTTCCTTCAAAGTGTTCCTCAAGGTAATCCTCTGGTTGTGGCTGCTCTTTTGTAATCTGTACCAATTACAATGCTGAGCCTGAAATGTCCAGGTTATTTTATGGTATGAATTCTTTCATATGGCTTCTCTAATTCTCTCTGCCAGGCAGAACTGGTTATGGTGCCAGGCCATCTTTCCAAGAGATTCTGTTGGCTTTATTGAGATCTACCATAGTTTCAATTTTTTTCTGGTCATATCTTCAAATATGATATTCCAGTAAAAGCTCTGGCAACAATGAGTATTTCCAATCTCTGATGTAAGACAACAGGTATTATTGAACATAGGCAAATAGCCATTCTGCCACAAAATAAAAATACTCACAAATATTTTCCAATTCCAGAGGGTCAGGAAAGGAGAAAAGTTTATATTTCAATTTTAAAAATTCTCTTCTTAACAAATTGCTGAACCTATCAACAACTCAAAAGAAAACAAAAATCCTTGAATCTGGAAGACAAAGCATAGAAGAAAATCAGTAATGTTTTAGAAAAAAGTCATAGAATTCTATTTCACT
>NW_006159999.1:1293583-1309996 GCF_000334495.1 Tupaia belangeri chinensis | reverse complement strand
TAGCAAAAATCCTCTCCGGAAAAAAAAAAAAAAATTAACAAATTGCTGAACTTATCAATAGCTCAAAAGAAAGCAAAATCCTCAAATATGGAAAACAAAGAATAGAAGAAAAATCATCAAAAGTCATAAAATTTTATTTCACCAGTTCGGTCTCATGTAATTAATCTCTCTTCTGTTGAATTTGCAGTGTTACTGTGGGGTCCAGTTTTCCCATTTAAATCCTGAAAGTTAACATTCAACATTCTTATTAATGTTTCCAGACTTGTCTTTACCATTAAGTTGCTCATTTTCATGGTTGCTTTTTGTTCTCTTATTTCTGCCTGTCTGTCTTTAGTTTTTCTAGTATAGCACTGCCTTCAGAACTTCTTAAAGAGCTGGTGTTAGTAAATTCTTTCAGGTTTTTTTTATCTGAGAATGTTTTTATCCTTTCTTCCCATACAAAGGATAATCTTGCCAGGTGTAGTATTCTTGGTTGAAATTGTTTCTCATTTAACACTTCGACTATATTTTCCCATTCTTTTCTTGCTCATATTTTTTCTGATGAGAGCTCTGATGTTAGTCTGATAGGATATCCTTTGTAAGTGACTTGACATTTCTTCTCTCTTGCCAATTTTAGTATTTTGTCTCTGTCTGTGGTTTTGGCCAACTGACTATGATGTGCCTTGGAAAAGATCTTCTTGGGTTGATTCTATCAGGGGTCTTCTGTATTTCTTGGGTCTGGATATTTGTATTCTTCTCAAGGTTTGGAAAATTTTCTTTCAGGATTTAATGGAATAGATTATCAATGTCTTTATTAGTTTCTTCACCTTCTGGGGTACTGATTATCTGGATATTTGGGTGCTTAATGGTAGCTAGTATTTCTTGTACATTATGCTAATTTTTGGGGGGGTTACTTTCTTGGTCTTTTTGTTGATTCTTTTTTTAGGTCAGAGGTTTTGTCTTCAACATCTGAGATTTGATCTTCAGCATGGTCTAATCTGCTTTTAATATTTTCAAGGGAGGTTTTAATTTCCTGTGTTAGAGTCTTCATCTCTAACAGCTCCATTTGATTGTTTCTATGGTTTATATTTCTTCTTTCAAATCATGGAAGAACTTCCTCAACTCCTGGAACTCATGGTCTCTTTTCTCTTGCTACTTTTGGAGTTCATTT
Source organism: Tupaia belangeri chinensis (assembly GCF_000334495.1). NCBI lineage: Eukaryota > Metazoa > Chordata > Mammalia > Scandentia > Tupaiidae > Tupaia > Tupaia belangeri. Next base: position 1,308,846 of record NW_006159999.1, on the reverse strand, counting down.
TCTCTCAGCTCTCGTACCTGGTTTAGTTTCATCACTAAGAATATTCTGAATTCTCTACCTATCTCTTTCATGAGTTCCATTGCAATCGTCTGTGGACGATGAGGGTTGTTCTTTTCCCTTGGGGGAAGAGATATTTTCTTGGCTTCTCATATTTCTTGTGCCTCTGCAGTGGCTTCTGGTCATCTTGTGGATTACACGTTTCATCCTAATTTCTTGGAGTGAATTCTGAGTGTTTAGAGGTATGTGAGAGAAGGTGATTCACAATCTCTCTGTAGTTCTGTTTCCCTGATGCGCACCAACCTTTTGACCTTAGAACTGGATATTACAAAGGTCTCACAGCTTCTGGGGAATAGACGCACCTGAACTGAGCATTGGGATTTCAACTGAGAGTTCAGAGGTGTGCGGGAGGAGGTGAGCCGTGCTCTCTCTGCAGCTCGGTAATTCTCCCTGCTGCTCACTCTGTGGCCTCTCTTCTCTCTCTGACTTCTAGTCATTTGGTGGTGTATTCACTTTTGGCTAATTGTTTGAAGGTTTGTGCAACTGTAAGACCACGGGCTTTCTGTGACAATTTCTCTCCTTACTATGTTTTGCAATGTGATATCCACAGAAAGAGATTTCGAGAGGCATTTCCCCCTTTGGGCAGCAGGATCAGTAACGGTTGAGGATTTCTATGACCCTGAAAGTATTCAGATGCTTGGCTACTGTGCACCTAGGCCTGCCTAGGCTCTCAGTGTGTGGGGGCTGAGCACTGCAGTAAGAAAGTAAGGTTTAAAAAAAAAAAAAAGCAAAGAAAAGAAAACAAAGGGGGAAAGAAGGAAAAAAAAAAAAACCAAAAAGGGGAAAATTCTTTTCCAAAAAGCAAAAATGAACACCGTAGTGCACAAACACAGCAGATCACACCTCAGATATAGACAGCTTCTGAAATTAGCAAGAGAAAGGAGAGGTCAGAAGTGGGAAGAAGTGATTTAAAAAAATTGTTTTAAATGTACAGAGAGAGACAGAGACAGAGCAGACAGAGGTTTCCCTACCTGTCTGAGTTTTGGGTTCTAGAAGAGGGGTTAGAGCAGACGATCATTCGCCATGGTCCCTGAACGTGGCAGGGCACACCTCAGATATAAATGGCTTTTGTCTGTGTTTGGGGTCTGGAAGATGGGTGGAGAGCAGACGGGCAGTTGCGTTGGTCCCTAGAATTTCCACTTCTAATACAATAAGAAACTTTTGTTCATTAATGACAGAAGAATAAACTCCCATCTGTGACTCAATACATTTTTCTAATAGAAGCACCGTGAAGAGTAAAATTATCAGCAGAAAACTGTCAGTTGTGAGTTCAGACCTGGCATGGCATTTGCATTTGAAGGGGGAGGGTATGTGGATTAGATGTTTAAGATGAGGCCGTGATTGTGTAAGAATGCTTTTATACACATGAATGTATGTCATCTATTTTTAGCAAGTCCATTGAATTTTTTTCCCAGTTTCTTAATAAGATGTCAAAGATGAGTGGTCTTTGGATAGGTGAGGTATTGCTATAATATGACATTACATTCATAGCTAGCTGGTTAATTTCCAAGGGGTATTGAAAAAGAAAACAGTAAAACATTGCTTGTGCAGGGTACTCAAGGACTCCAGTCTGACTTCATAAATAGTTCACTCGCTGGAGGAGGGATTATTTACAAAGCAGTGCAAAATCAGTTCAAAATGAATTTCCAACAGTTTACTGGCACAGTAGCTATTACAAACCCCAGTGATTAGTAGGCTAAGCTTAGTTACATTTCCTTTTATATCACCTTCAAATTGTTCTTGAGACATTGCTTATTTTCTGGACAGCATTGCCAATACAATTTAGCTAAGTGTGAGGCCTGCCTGTCAGCTACTGCAGCTCTGTTTTCCTAACTGTTCGAACAGTAATTATTCCTAGGAGATCATACTATGCTCTGTGAAATATGTGCTGAGCAGTCTGCCTAGAAATTCTGATAGACTTAAGCCTGGTCTCCTGCCAGCTCGAAAGGAGGTGGGTTCTTGTCCTAAATTATCTTAGGAAGGCAAGGCCAAGAAAATGCTTCTGGACACTTTCCTCTGATTTCGGATTTTAAAAGCAGTGGGTACCCTGAATACATTAATCGACCTTGCACGAGAAAACAGAAGTACCAACTAAGATGTAGCTTCCTTTTCCTAGATGATCCAGGTGACTGGACATAAGACATTTCAAGCTGCAGCGGTTGTGCTGTTTAAAATTATGCCGTTTGGCACAAGATTGAGTCGACGCAGCTTAATATGGCACACCAGCTGGGGAGTCTGCTTTTAACTGGCAGCATGTAAATGGAGGAAATGGGTTTTTAAAATTTTTTTCAGAAGTCATGACTCATTTTTGCATAGAAAAAACATGTCATGACTTTTCCAACAACCCAATAAATTAGCAAAACTTTGGCGATAAAAAAGCAATGAAATTCGTATTCTTATTAAAATGTAGAACTAAAAAGTCTAAACCCAGATGAAAAAATAGCTATCTGAAGATGACTGAAGGTGTTTGATTTTTTGGTTAGTACGATACCTTGTTCTCCTTGAAAATTCCAATATTTATTAAAAATGTCAAAGAAGATCAATATGTGTCAAAACCTATAGTTTTATTAACTTGTCATAATAATGTTTCAGCATTGCTTTGCCTGAAGTTAGCAACACTAGATCCTTTTAAATTCGATAGGATCGGAGCCAGCAGGTGGTGTAGTGGCTAAGGTCCTGGACCCCTGCATGGCCTATTATGGTTCCATCTTCAAGTCCATTTTTAAGCCCTGACTCAGTGGCTTAAAAATCACCCTGGGTGCATGTGCATCCATCCCCCAAATCCCAAGAGGAGAATAGAAGAGAAAGGATTACGGCATGGCCATCCTCCTGGAGGGAGTGATTTCTCAAGTTCCCTCTCTTCTCTCTGGTGAAAACAGGTACCCTATGGCAAAAATCTAATAAAACAACAGAAAACAACAACAAAGTAGCTACTGTCATGAATGTTGCAAAAATCTAAACAAATAGACTGTATGCCCTTTATTCAAGAGAAAAAATTTCTGTGATAAAATTAGAAAATAAAGATTCTAATTATTTTATCATCATTTTATTGTTACTAATGAAGTCTTATGCAAAGTAATAGTGAATACTTTTACTAGTACCTTTCTCAGGGATCCAATACCTATTAGGATAAAGAAGCGTACTACATTTTTTTAAAAATTATAAAATATTATGGTGTAAAATAAGTTTTTAATTCCATAAATTTTTAGCATATTTTTGGAACGAATTAGCATGGTATTTTATAAGGTACATGCTAATAAAATTAGGATAAAAAAGAGTCGTAATGTTTATTACATTTGCATAGAGAGTAATTTGAAGCTTCTTTATGTGATAAAGGGAGAGTCATCTATTAAATACAAAAATTCTGTTTGAGAGATATTTTTTGCTATAGGTTGCAGATGCTCGCTGGAGAGACAGAAAGTGAGAAATCAGCACCCTCCCCAAAGGTGGATAGCCACTCCACAATCTCTTCTCCTCATTTCTTCTCTTGGGATGTTGGGCATGTATGCGTAGGTGCCTGGCATGAGTTTTGAGCTGCCGGGACCAGGACTTAAACTGTAATTGGCGACATGGGAGTCCAGTATGCCACCTGCTGGCGCTTACTCAATAAAATTTTATTGAAACTCTGCTTCATCTAAGACTGTTAAAGGCCTAGACATAGGAAAGGGGAAAAGGACCCCAATCTTGTATTCCTTTACTTACAGGAAAACACGAACACGCTAACCCTCTCCCCTCTATGACGTGTGCTAATCTACTTTTATACCATCCTCATTGCATTCAGTGACTGAGGTCATTTTGCAGAAGATTGTGTTGGTGACAGACAGGAAGTCCATTTTTCGGGACCAGCAGTTGGCATAATGGCTATGTTGCTGGATTCCCATGTAGTTAACCAGGGTTTGAGTCCCAGACTCGGTGGCTGGGACTGACACTGGGCATGTGTGCGTGTGTCCCCAAGATCCTGAGAGGAGAATGGAGGAGAAGGGATTGCGAGATGGCCATTGCCTCTGGGGGGTGATTTCTCACTTTCCGTCTCTCTGTCTCTCTCTGTCTTTCTGGCAAGCGCACGCGCCCTATAGCAAAAACCTCTCAAAAAAAAAAAAAAGAAAGAAAGTCTGTTTTTCTTATTAACCTCCCAGGAAAACAGACAAACAGGACAGTCTACCTGGAGGAAGGATTCTCGAACAATCATTCAGTGACATTTAACTAGTATTGTTTACTGCTTTCAGTCTAACATGACTATAAAATATTACAAAATGTTGTCTTATAGAAAAAGAAGAAGCACTTAAGCAATATTGAACACGAATCCAACTCCAATGAGAATGTGAACCACCTGTCCTTCAGCCTTTGGGACTCGGGTTACCTGGGCTCTGCTTTCGGAGCTAACCTGTGTTAGTCTGAGCCGATGACGGCATTCCATCTCTCACCAGCGACAGCACCGACACCTCTAAAGCAGTCAAAAGCAGTCGGCATGTGGCATTCCCGGATGGTGACTGTCCACAAGAGCACACTCCGTCTCTGCGCTCAGCCTGAAGGAAAGGCTTCTCTCTGGGTGACATGAGCAGCCCTCTCTGCCCACTCACCATGAAGTGAGCGCATTGTCCTCGCTGATCATGGTGGCCATTTTGCAGTCACAGCCAAGCCAGCCTCAGGGAAGAACCAAGAACCGCCGAGTCTCTAGTTCCCCATTGCTTAATGTCATCGTATGCGTGAAACATAGACGTGCTCCACTTACTCCACGTTTCATTGGGCTTTCTGTAGCTCAAGGCCAAAAGGACCCTCAACTGGTACACAAAGGGGCAGAGCCTTCTCAAACCCAGTTCTGTTTGTCTCCAAATCCAATGCTTTCTCATGCTGTTTCAAATGGAATATATATTTAGTGACATTGTCTTCAACTAGTTCTAACCCCAATTGACATGACTTGATATGTCTGATTTCTGTCAGATAATTTACTAGTTATTCAAATATCTGAAAGATACCAATAAATACAAGAAAGCTTGCTACTAAAGGAACCTCACTAAATTGAAGAGTCGCTTTGTAAAATCTACTTAAGACATAAATTATAATGCAGATTCTAAGCAGTTTAAAATTTATTTTTAATTTTTTACTCCCCAAAATAATGACCAGTTCATCATTATTTTGTCCTTATGTTTTTGGTACTTCTTTCTCTTTGTTTTATAGCCAGGGAACAAGAGGTACCAAAATAATTCCATATTAACCTAGCAGAATAGGTTAACTAGGAAAATTAATCATGACTTTACTGAAATTCTCTGGAGACCAGGCCTTGAGATGGTCCTCTAGAGTCAGATGTGCTCAAGGAACAGAAAAACTGCCCTAGGGACAGAAAATGGCATAGCAGTTATATCACTGGCCTCCCGCATGGTTGACTGATAACCTGAATACACAGGGAACCCAAGCGGCTTACTCAAAAAAAAATGAACTCAATTAAAAGATGAGAAAATGAGCTGGACAAAGAATCTCTCTAAGGAAGACATAAAAACAGCCAAAAAGCATATGAGGAAATGTGGATCCAGTGGTCTGAAACATGTGGGTCAAATACGTATGTGTTCCCAAGATCCTGGGAGGAGAATGGAGGAGAAGGCATTGCCACATGGCCGTCCCCCAGGAGGGTGTTTTCTCACTTTCCCTCTTCTTGTCTTCCCCCAACCTCAGAGAGCACACATGCCCAAAGGCTAAAACTCTTAAAAGAAAAAACAAAAAATACTTCTATCCTGAGTCAGGTCCAGTTGACCCAGCCACAGCTGAAACAGCCCTGCTGTGAGCTAGCACGGGCCCTGTCAAGGCAATGCTGACCTGCCGTGCTAGACAGACCGCACCAGCAGGTCCCTCCATCACTCCCCCTGCAAAACCCGTGTTAGACCAGCCTGGGAAGGTGTCTCTGGACATAATTGGGCATCCCAGGTCGCTGGCCATCTGAATGAAGCGTCCTTTCCTTCCCGCCAGCATGTGTCCTGTGTCTGAGTGCTGACGTCTGAGTGGCGAGCCGCGGAGCGAGGTTTGGACAGTGACTTCATCAGTCACTACATGAATAAGATAAACCTACATTGGCTCACCGGAAAAGTCACGATCCTTTTTTTGCATAGAAAAACATAAAAAATATGTCATGACTTTTCCAGTGACCCAATGTTTATGTATAATGTGAATAATTAATGATATATTTTTTCTCAGCAATGAAAAAAGAGCCGTTTTTCTTAATAAAGGTAGAGTAAAGGGAAGAGATAGAAGGTTATGAATAAATGAATTCCAATGAATTTATTCAACATGTACTTATTAAAAATATGCTAAAACCCATTAAATTTAGTGAGGTATTCTGGAAAAGTTGATCAAATGAAAAACTGGTAAGACCCACTAATCAGAAAATAAAAACAAATATAAAAAATAGAACATCAAAGTTATGGGCTTATTTTCAGAAAAGGTAAAAAATTTAGAAAACCATACCGATAATCAGATAGTGTTAAGGTACATGATTAGGAGGGAGGAACAGAATGTTATTGTTTAAAGAATTATTTATTTAATTTAATTTATTATTATTTGTAAAATTAGCTTTAGGGTATGTGAGCTTAACAAAGGCAGAGAGCGAGACAGACAGAGAGAAGGTGAGAAAGCAAGCCGCCAGGTCTGGGACCTGAACGACGGCCTGCCCTGAGGAGGTCAGGTCCGGTGCCTCAACCACCACACCTCCCGAAGTAGAATGTTATTACTGCGAAAAAGAAAACGTGTTTGTCCAGTAGAAAGAATCATGTTCTGCTCCTTTCTCCTCTTGGGATCTTGGGCACACATGCACACGCACCCGGTGTGAGTTTAAGGCACTGGGTCTGGGACTAGAACTGTGGTCGACTACATGGGAGTCCAGCGACATAGCCATTACGCCAACTGCTGGTCCCATCTTCAATGATCTTAAAACTGCTGCTCCAGGGAATTAGCAGTTAGCGTAATGGCTATGTCGCTGGACTCAGTCGACAGCGGTTCGGGGCCTCGACCCAACCTGGACCCAGTGGCTTAAAACTCAAGCCGGGCGCGTGTGTGTGCGTGCCCAAGATTCCGAGAGGAGAATAGACGAGAAATGATTGCGGCGTGACCATCCCCCCTGGGGGGTGATTTCTCGCTTTCTGTCTCTATGTCTCTCTCTGTCTGTCTGGCCAGCGCAAGTGCCCTATAGCAAAAATCTCTCCAAAACAAAACAAAACAAAACAAAACTGCTGCTCCAGTTCTTGCCATCATATCTGACTGATGACAATACTGACAACCCCCGAGTTTTAGAGGATCCAAGGCTAGGTGTCAGGTGACAGAGACAACACACTTTTTTAAAGTTAGGCTGGATTATGTTCAGTCGTGTTGCTCTTACTTGCCGTCAGAATTCTCACTCTTTCGGGCTCCCCTGCATCTGTCAGAGCTGTAAGCACCCAGCAGACACGGTCCCGGTGTGCAGCCCGGCCGGCCTAGGCTGGCCCGAGTGGCTGCTGCCCAGTCCCCGCAGTCCCCGCAGTTCCCGTGCTCCGGGGACTCCTCTCCGGTGGCTGCTCTGGCCCGTGCTCGGAAGGCCCTCTTCTCCCCGCCACCACTACCCTGCCATCTCCCGACCAGCATGTCAGACCGAGCTCAGAAATGACCCCCTAACTGTCTTGTCCCGTTTCCCTTTCAGGCAGTAACGGCCCAGGCGCGTCTCTGTCACCGGGTCACCCCACCGTGCGGGCGTCAGTCACCACAGCTCTCCGCTACGGGTTATAATGCGTCGGTTCGCTGTTAGTTTTATCTTCCCCTGACACACATTCTGATCCAAAGTAGCATTTTAATAAAAAATTATTGAATAAATGAACTGGATAATGAGAATGCCAGGATCGAAACTGCCAATTTCATGACTCTTCATGCTAGATTTGTTTTGGGAAAACATTGGTGGGCTGGAAAGCGAAAGATCCGAATTGCGTTTGGCTCTGAAGCGCACCGGCTTTGCCTGAAGCCATATGTGCTCTGCTTCTGTTTCCAGCGGCCTTTAGCACTCCCGGCTTCCCTCACCACCCCGGCAGGCGAGTTGCTGGGAAGGGGAGACCGGGGAAGGGCTCGGCTTCACCCTCCCCTGCGTGCACCTGCACAGCCAGCCAGAGGCACCCGGCTCGGGGCGGCTCTCCGCTGAGCTCTGGACGCCTGGCCTCAGGGGAGCGGTGCAGCAGGTCCAGGGCCCGCAGAGGCGTGCGCATCACCGGGGCGCCCTAAGGTGCTGGTGAGGGCCTTAGCCGCCACCTAGTCTTCGCTGTCCCCTCCAGTGTCCCCGCCAGTGCGCGATGCTCTCAGCTCCACCTGCTGTCGCCGCCCCTCAGTCCAGACGGCAGCACTGTCACCGGGAGCTCCGAAACAACACCAGATGGTTACTCTCAGGGCCCTGGACACAGGGCATAGGGGATCAGGCAGACACGGCCCGTGTCCCAGGGTCCTGCTGTCCGACTCCCCGAGGGCCCTGCCCTGCGTCCTCCCAGCAGAGGCGGGCGCAGCGCTCCGAGGGCCTCTAGTTTACAGGCACCATCACATTCTCAAGCCCTGGTCGCCCCCCTTTAACGTGGCACTTTGGAGAGCAGGCGTCCACAGAGTAACCAAGGGACAGGATCACTGAGCAAAGCGCGGTGAGGAATCTTCACGTGTCCTACACCAGACCAGAAGAGAGGGACTCTGAGCAGTACCAACGTCACCCACCCGTGAAATCACTCAGCCTTAACTGAGCTCAGAAATGGTCACGAGCGCCTTCCCACGACCGTGAAGAAAGCTCATGAAGTTGTCTGGGGAAAATGGGGATCTTTCCCAACATCTGAGTCATATCACATTAGTACTGTTCAAGGTTATCAGTGATTCGCCAATGTAACTGATGGCCACAGTCACTGGGAAACTGCTGGTAGCCAAAACAGTCCCTTAAAAACAAACAAAATGGAACTACTCAGTTGGAGTATCCGGGGCAGAAGAAGAGGACCACAACCTTCATACTATCTGTAAGCTATCAGAGTTCATCTCAGTGCAGTACCTTTTACTGAACATCAACAACTATTAATTATGAATTCAAAGCCCTGCCATGGTCAAAATCTGAGACAGCCAGTGACTGGAAGCACCATCCGCATTAGCATCCCGCAGGACCGTGAGACTGGATAGTGAGTTGGTGAATTCCAGACTTTTCAATAAAGAAAAGTTGTGTCCAGTAAGGCGCTAGTTGGTCTCCTATGCAGCACGTGTTTGAGCACCCATGTACACACGTGCTGTCACTCACAGACGCCGTGGAGGTGGTTAAAGTACATTTAGAAATGCTAAAAAAGAAAAGTTTAAAAACTTTGTTAAATTAATTGGAGATTTAATATCATCATCATCAACAAGCGCTGGCTTTTTCTATTTCCTATTTATAACCGACTCTGAAATCCTATTTAATTGAAATAAAATTGGGAAATGCTTGCTTTATGTATACCAACATGTGCTCGAAGTATAAATATTAGTAACGGTTATACTATTATGTAACATCGTTAGAATTACACATGTATGGGACCGGCAGGGAGCATGGTGGTTAAAGTGCTGACTTCTGCAGGGCCCAACGTGGTCTGAGGCCTGGACCTGGCAGCTTGAAACTCACAGCAGGCACGTGTGTACACGTGCCCAAAACCCAGGAGAGGGGAGGAAAAAGGATTGCAGCATGGCCATCTCCCCTGGAGGGTGATTCCCACTTTGCCCCTCTTGGTTTCTCCAGTGAGAGCATGCACACTATGGCAAAGACCATTCAAAAAAGAGAGAGAGAGAATTATACATTTATAACCTATTCTACATGTTGGTTCAGTTTGCATGGTCAAAGGGAACTTATGATAGTAAAGAAACTTATTGACAAAACTCTAAGATGAAAATTACTTACTTAGTCTCACTCAGCAATTACTAGCTTCCTTCCACTGTAATAAGTGTTGTAAATAGGGTACAGTAGTTCTCCCTTTTCTGCAATTTCACTTTTCATTGCTTGGGTTACCTTTGATTGACCAAAGTCTAAACACAGTATGTATAAAATTACAGGGTCCGCAGGCTGTGTGGTGGTGATTAGGACTGGACTCCCCCGTGGTCAACTGCGGTTGAACTCCCAGACTTAGTGGCTTGCTTTCTCACTTTCCCCCTCGTTCTTTCTCTGTCTCTCTCTGGTGATCATTAAAAGATAACAATAATAAATAAAATAAATAATTATTTTCAAGTAAAGATAAAATTGCAAAAATAAACAATTCACAAATTTTAATTTATATGTTACTCTGAGTACTGTGACGCAGTCTGGGCCGTCTGTGACAGGGGTCTCCTTTGCCAGCTTTCCCACCCCGGGCCTGCTGACTGCTCATCGGCCACTTAGTGGTCACCTCGTTTACCAGGTCAGTAAGTCACATGAACGAGAAGACTGAGTATAATACAATAAGATTTTTAGTTTTAGTTTTGTTGTCTTTATAATTGACACATAATCGTACACATGAGAGAACTTCTAAACATTCATGGGAAATAGAATCGAAGTATCTATTTCGGTGCAAAAATAATTTGAAATCCATGTGTAATCTTTTCATGATACAAATTTTCCATGAACTTTTAAAAGTTCTCATATTTATGACATGTTCATTTTTAGCACATGTGTACATTGTATTTATGATCAAGTCAGGGAAATAAACACGTATATCCTTCAAACATTTATCATTTTTGTGTGTGTTCATATCATTCAAGATTCTCTGGAAGGACGACATTCACATAATTTTTATTACAAGGATCATTATAATTGTTCAATTTTATTATTAGATACTGCTTTTAATCTCACTCTCTCTTTTTTCTTTTTCTTTCTTTTCTCTTTTTTAAAGTTTTTGCTACAGCTCATGTGCACTCACCAGAGGAAAGCAGAAAGAGAGGGAAAGCGAGAGATCAGCCCTCAGTGGGAATGGACGTGTCTCAATCCCTCCCCGTCCGTTCCCTTTGGGATTCTGGGTACTCAGGCACATGCGCACAGGTCTGGGACTTAACCACGGTCTGCGCTGGCCGCGTGGGAGTCCAGCACGTTAACTACCGCCACCTGCTGGCCCCGTTTTAAACTCATTTATAAATGACTCTAGGCCTGTCTGTGTAGGAAATCACAGTGTACACAGGGCTCAGTACTGTCTTCAGCTTCACGTGCCCACTGGGGGGTCTCATTTTCCCCACGGATGAGGGGCAATGACCTTAATGACACTACACAATTCTAAGAAAATAGAACAAAAATCACTCAAATTCTCATTTTTTGTGCCTATAATCCTAGCTACCTGCAGGCTGAGACAACAAATTGCAATGGTGAGACACTGCCAAAAAAAGAAAGAAAAAATCATTCTTTCACTCTCCCTTGTATGAAAAACTTCAAACACAGCAACAGCAAAGTGCACCTTAGAGTGAGATCTTACTGGGATTTGTATAGTCAATCACAATAAGACTATAATTATCATCTCATTGTTTTAACCTTTGGTTATTAATTGCTTAAATTTATGTAAAACTGACATATTAAGTCATCTTTTAAAAACTGTGGCAAGGGTCCAGCATATGGCATAATGGTTACATTGCAGGAGTCCCGCATAGTCCTTTGTGGTTTGAGTCTCAACCCAGTCACTTGAAATTCATGCAGAGCTTGCCCAAAATCCTGAAAGGAGACTGCAGATAGGATTGTTGGGATTGCCATAGGGCATCCTCCCTGCTGAGTGAGTTCTTGCTACTGTCTCTCTGGTGAGCACGCATGCCCTATAGCAAAAATCCCTCTAAAAAGAAAAGGAATTGTATTTTCCTCCCCATAGAGAAAGGCTTGAGACCATCTTGCTAATAGCCCCGTGACTTCCTCTTTCACTTCTTGTTGCACATTCCAGACTTTGCCTTGCTGACCCATTTCCTTTGAAAATAATGAAGGGAATAGCAGGTGAACTGCCCGGCCTGCCTGAAGCTGTGAACTGTGACCGGCTTTCAGGAGCCCCCTTGAGCCATGGCATTTTAAGCTGTTTCTGTATATGTAGAATTTAAAGATGTTGAAACTCTATTTCAGACATAAACTATAAATGCAAATAAAAAGCATTTAACATTATCTAAATTAATTGCAACTATCTGTAAAAATATATATATGGAACATCCTACATACTGGGACAAATTCTAATCTTTGCTTTTTCATGAAAATTATGAGTTCTTAATACAAAGAAGGGAAATGCTTTATTTTCTTCTCCAGTTGGTGCATTTGCGGCGTGATGTGACTTGAAAGACTGTTTATCCTAATATCCAGGTCAATGCATCTTTCCTTTCGGTCAATGGAGAACAATTAGTCTTGGCGTTCCTTCCACATTCTCACTAATATTTATTGATCTCTTATGAGGAGACAACATCCGTGACCACCACAGAGGCCTGATTTCCAGTCTGCTCATTTCAGCAGAGATGAGCTACAGTAAGCAGGGAAGAAAAATCCGGATAATTTAGAAAGTGATGAGATACGTTAGGAGGTGAGACGTGCTCCGTAAAAAAAAATACACAATAAAAGGAAAATTCATGTCGAGTACCAGAGATCGGAATCAAGATGGTGTAGGCTGCAATATTAAACAGTCGGCAAATTCAATTTCAAGAAGAAGAAAGGACTTGAGGGAGCACTTTCAGGAGGTGAGAAAGTAAGAGCAGCTACTGCTACAGAACAGCTGAGCCAAAGCCCAGGGAGGAAATGGTGTGAATTGCAGGCACAGAAATGTGACTGTAAGGGAGCAAGCCAGAAAAGACCGCCGCGGGGCTGGGCGGGCAGATCGCGGAGCTTAAGTGAGGAAATGGGGATTAGGGGCAAAGGCAGATTACTCAGGGTTTTGGCATTTACTCTAATTTAGACGGAAAACCATGGCAAGCCTTTAGAGAGATGTGATGCGGTTTGACTTCCCTTTCAAGAGGCTCACTCCAGCTGCCCTGCTGAGGACACCTGCAGGGAACAAGAAAAGCAGGGGCCAGTTCAGGACTGCTGGCTAATACAGGCACAGCCCAGGGAGGGCGAGGGCAGGGCAGAGGGCGGCGAGGGCAGGGCAGAGGGGCAGCAAGCACATCTTCTCCCTGGCTCCTTCCCTGACAGGATGTCCTGGGTCTGGTAGTGCCAGCCTCCCTCCACGTGACATCCGCCTTTTACTTTAGCAAAGGGATGCTACTGAGCGGGGAAATGAGGGGACATCCGGACATAGCCAAATTTATTGGAGTTTATTGATTAAGTAGCGGCATATGGGGGGACTCGTGTCTCCCAAACCTCCAGGCCTGAGTAAAGGCAAAAATGCACAATCATGTCCGGGATGACTGAGGATTCAGAGGGTGAGGTGCAGTGGGCTTGGATGGGGGAGAAGGGTAGCGGGAAGGGTTTTACAACTGTACATGCAAAGCAAGCAAAAGCACATCACGGAAGCAGAAAAAACCCTTAATCATCCCTAAGGGTATGTCCTATCTTTACCCAAACACACTGGAATCTTAATAGTCTTCATGACTCCGGGCAAGGTCCAGAGACTGGACTTTATTTTAGGGCAACTAGAAGTGGAGTTTAAAGACAATAGGAGTGTTAATCCACTCTGTTTGCTCTTAGGCACAGAGGAGAAGGCAAATGTCCAGTTATAGGAATCTAAGAGTTCATAATGCAGGGCTCCTCCAAGGTGGAGTTGCGCCTGCTTCAGGGAGGCTTCATGCCTGAGGAGGAGCTGTCTTCTTTAAACCACGTCACTTTGTAAAGGATGGCCAAGAAGGAGGACGAAAGCCCGACACAGAAGCAAACCTAGATAACTACCTTCGCTTTGATTCTCGTGAAGAAACTGGGTTTGGCGAATGGGCGATTTTCCACGTGGACGCCCAGCTTTGTCTATGGAAGGCCTACACATGTTCTCACCTGGCTTTCAGCCCCGAGTGGGTGTGGAGCGGGTATCCACACGGTGGTTAATCCGCCGGTCCTGAGCGTGCAGTGTCACACGTGCGGCTTGGTTGCTCGGCAAGTCTGATGATGACATAAAGCCCATGTAAAATGCACGTCGAGAAAGGGGTGACTTGTTGGGTGAAATGCAGTTTTCCTAGATTCTGCATGAACTAGTGTTCATGGACTATTTCCAAAATTGCTAGATAAGCTCAACTCACTCATTCCTTTCCAAAGATAGATTTAATGTTTATAAATGATTCGTCTATTCTGTGTTTATGGGAGATCAAAATAAAGTTGCTCTATATGCAATGATTTCTAAAACATTTCGGTGAATAATGTTTTATTAGGGACCAGCAGTTAGCATAATGTCTATGTCACTGCACTCCCATGTAGTTGACCCCGGTTCGAGTCCCAGACCCGGTGGCTTAAACTCACCCTGGGTGCGTGGGGGTGTGTGCCCAAGATCCCAAGAGGAGAATGGAGGAGAAAGAATTGTGGCGTGGCCATCCCTGCTGGGAGGTGATTTCTTGCTTTCTGTCTGTCTCTCTCTTTCTGGCGAGCACACGCGCTCTATAGCAAAGACCTCTCAAAAAAATGTTTTATTAAATGTATTGATTTATTGAACATTAATATTTATTAATTTATTAAAATAAAACAATATGGGACCAGCAGATGGTGTAATGTTTACATTGCTGGACTCCCACGTAGTCAACCGCAGTTTGAATCCTGGATCTGGTGGCTTAAAACTTACACCAAGCGTGTGTGCATGTATGCCCCAAATCCTGAGAGGAGACGGAGGAAAAGGAAATATAGCTTGGTCATTCCTCCTGGGGATGATTTCTCTCTTTCTGTCTCTCTGTCTCTCCGGTGAGCACATGCGCCCTATAGCAAAACTCTGTCTCAAAAATTAAATAAATAAAATAATATGATACAAAAATAAATGGCGACATGGTCCCCAACAAAATAGCAATATCTTAGAAAAGAGCAAAAGTGGATGCGTACGGTAGGCTGCTCTGAGAAATTCTCCCATGTCTTCAATACCTATGCTCATGTCAGAGAAAAACAGTCATTTAATGATTAAGGAGCTTAAAAAATGGGCTGGCACTTAAATATAGTTACAGTCAAATGGCCTAGAACTTTTTTTGTAAATCTGAGTTCAATCAAGATAATTAAGCTCTATTTCTGTAAATATCTAGAAATTTTATCAAAACTTTAAAGTACAATTAGTACAGTTAGCGTAATGGCTATGTCGCTGGACTCCCACGTAGTCGACCGCGGTTCGTGTCCT
>NW_006159999.1:1283950-1293527 GCF_000334495.1 Tupaia belangeri chinensis | reverse complement strand
AATGGAGGAGAAGGGATTGCGGCGTGACCATCCCCCCTGGGGGGTGATTTCTCGCTTTCTGTCTCTATGTCTCTCTCTGTCTGTTTTTGGTGAGCGCACACGCCCTATAGTGAAAAAAAATAAAAACCTCTCAAAAAAAAAAAAAAAGAAAAATGTATATGTGCATATATAGGTGTGTACATGTGCATAATATACTTTTGTCTTTATGGATAATCTATTTGGAGTTTATAAAAAATAACAGAAAAACAGTACATATGAAAAGAGATGAATATATTCTATTTCACTTGTTCCTACCAATGCAACCAGTTAGACAAAAGCTCAGCAAACTTTGATTTATATGCTCAGATAGCAAATTCGTTCAATAATGCTTTGTTTACAACAGCTGATTGTCAGCAGGACTCGTCGCAGAACCTGGACTCACACCTCTGAACTGATTATAGTCACTGACTTGTGGATTCCATGTCTCAGTCTTCTCTGTATCCCTGGCCACTAGACACTTACAAGGAGTTCAGTGAATGCGTATTGAGTAATCATTAGCTGGGAAATCATTTGAGCCAGTGATAATGAAGGAGATAATACTGTCTGTGTGTAAATCCCTTTTCAGTAGCTAAATACTGATGTGCTATGATCAGTTTCTGACTCTTAATTCTAGAAAATTCTAACCAAATAAAAGTCTCTGAAAACAAGGCAGCTCGGGGTAAAATGAAAATAGAGTGACCAATGACTTCCGAGGAAAGGAACTATAGAGAAAGCAATCTAGCCTCCTTTAAACGGGAGGAGAGTCTATAATGAGCACAAGGACCTGGAAGTCCAAGTGTTAACGTTTGGGCTTAGAGATTTAGAGAAAAATGCTTCCTTTCTCTGGAATCTGTAGGTCATATTTATTTGTTTAATATCATCAATAAAATCTAAAGATAAAATGGCTCCATTAGAATAATATGACTTCACAACCATCAAATATTCATTTTCATACTTTGTAATATGCGGTGCAAAGCAGCTATTTATCAAAATGAAAGTCAGGAAAATAAGGAAAATAGCACATTGGAAGAAAGTAATTTATAAATACATATATTCTGGCACTGTTGAACTTACAGCTATCAGGATGAATTAGCGAGAGTTTAGACAGCTCTTTTAAAGTCATTAAAGATTAATATTACCTTCCTGAAATATGATGGAGCAGTTGAAACTGATCCATATTTATGGAAGCTCTGATTTCAAGGAGTCTGGACCAGCGAAGACAGTTCTGATGAATTATCTGATGTTCCTGTCTATTCCAAAGGGAAAACCCAAAACCAAAATAAACTAATTAAAGATATACGTATTGAGATGTAAATTAATATGTATAGGTACACTTTCAGAACATGGGGGGAGATGTCTTCAATCATGACTTTTTGTTCAAAATGTTATAAATGGAGCCAGCAGGTGGCATGGTGATTAAGGCTTTGGATCCCACATGGCCAATGCTGCAGTTCAACTCCTGGACTAGGCGACAAGAAATTCAATCTTCATATTTCCTATTTTCTGTATCCTATTCATATATTCAGTAATTTATGATTTAAACATATTTTTGAAGGCTAGTCAACAGTAGTTAAGCAGCTGGACCCCATGGGAGCAACTGCACGGTGGAAGTTACGAACCCGTAGCTTGGGATAGGTGCAAGGCATGTGTCCAAATCCTGGAAGGAGAGAGGGATGGAGGACAGAGAATTGCAGTGCGACCATTCCTCATGGGAGCTGAATGCTTACACGTCTCCTTCACTCTGTCTCTCTGTGGTGAACCCATGTGCCCTATAGCAGAAACTTAAATAAAAACGGGGGGAAGTGGGGAGAGGGCAGCAGGCGCATGATGAAGGCATGGGACTCCCACATGACCAACTACAATTTGAGTCCTGGACTTGGTGGCTTGAAAATCATGCCAGGCATACGTGCATGCATGCCTAAAATCCCAAGAAGAGAATGGAGAAGAAAGGATTGACGCATGGCCATCCCCCATGGGGTGATTTCTCACTTTCCTTCTCTCTGTCTCTCTCTGGAGAGTGCACAGGCCCTATGGCAACAAACAAACAAAAAAGAAAAATCTGGCTTAAAAAAGAGCACAAAGAAGGAGCAGTTCAATAATAATAATCACAGAGAGGAACTGAAAATCGACCACATACAGGAGGGGGAGCCTATTGCAAGGCCCTCTGAAGGAGTGGCATCCCCGTCAATAACACGTATGTGCAGACGTGCTAGTCTTAGACAGTCCGCGTTCCCGGGTGGTCCTTCCTCCTCTAAGAGTTGTCAGTAGAGAAAAATGCATAGCAAAGTTAGCTGTACATGTGTGGTGTCAGCAGTTTTCTAGAGATATCATTCTCTGATCAGTTCACATACTGTACCTTAACTGCTTCTCACATACACCCTGACAGCGATGCTCAGAGACATTGTGGCCACAGTCACGCAGCTCAGGATTGCTGGGACTGTGTAAGTCAGAAGACGTCTGTGTAACAGGGGAGTGCACTTTCACTAGCATTAGATAAATATGCCCAGTCCATATTTTTAGGCTAATCCATGGTTACTGTGATGGTCAAGGTCACGTCTGAAGTGACAGCACCCACTGAGATGCCTTCTCATTCTAGTCCACGTCTGTGTTTAAAACTGGGTCACATACCCACAGTGGAAGAAGATTGGAGTCTGAGCTGAGTCTTCATCTGGATGCATATTCCTTCTGGGACTTACATAAACCACGTAAGTAGTCGCAGTCCGAATATTTCTACATACAAATCCAGGACCTTTAGCAAACGTTATTCCTGTATTGTTTCACCTTTAAAAATCAGGCTCCTGAAGCTCTCACAAATCCAGAGCCTGGGCTTCTTTCATTTCACTCGAGTTTTCTTCCATAGCTGCACATCATAACACAGTAACAGTTCATGAAATAAGAGACTGACCTGGCAGTTGTGTGTGAGAAATCACCAACCAAGCACGTTGGTTTGATTCCTAGAAAAGCACTGAAATGATGAACTGAATCACTCGGTGCAATATTGTTTTGTGATGGACTTCCCTAATCATGTGTACTACTGACTTGCTTACCCATTCCCCCACTGCATGTGACCACGAAATTCTGGAACAACCCATGACACAGCTGTCTTGTGGAATGAACTGAAATGGAGATTGGGTCTGGCTTTGGCAGCAGTTCAAGCAAAGACATGGTACAACGATTCAGACTGGTAGATCGAAACCCTGTGTTTCACGTGCGCCACAATATCGCCTTGTAATTACTATATATAGAAATATAATAACCTGGGGAGAGATATCTGCTTCTAAGTAACAAAATGCTATGGATCTGAGTTGTGTGGAAGCAGACCCAGAAACTGAGTGGATATCCGCATGTGTGGGCACCACGCACGTCTGGAAAGAGCACCTCCACCAGCAAAGGTTACAGCCTCAGTTTCTTAGATTCAAATGCAAAGTGCTTTTCAAAGTTTTCTTCTGTTGTGCTTTAAAAGAAGAAAGAAAGGAAGAAAAAAAGAAAGAAGGAAGAAAGAAAGACAGAAAGAAAGAAAGAGAAAGAGAAAGGAAAGAAGGAAGGAAGGAAGATGAAAGGAAGAACAAAAGGAAGAGTAAGAAAAATAAATACTTTTTATAAAACCTTAATTCTTTGTTTGAACTATTGGTTATACTCATTAATAATATGTTCAGTTTGTAAAATCTACAGAATGTCTGTGCAGGTAAGGTATTGGTAATATCTTTTTATCGCTCTATTAGAGGTTTCCTGTAAAAGGACTATTCTGGTCATTAAGTGGACAATACCAGAAGACAAGGTGTTGATGAGCCTGGAGCTTTACACATTTTAAAACCCTGCTGTCATAAATCACCTGCAGTTTAAGGAGCGTGGTTGCCAGTGCCTGCTGGAATGGAAGAGCCGAGCTGAGCGTGGTGACTCTTACTCGAACGACAGGAACAGGACCCATTCCTTCTGCTATGATTTTTTCATGATGCAGTTACTCCATCTTTTAAATTGTTTGTTTCCTCTGAAGTGAAGTACTTTCCAAAGATGATTTCAAAATACTTTCAGAGGATGAAATGGCAAAAAAAGAGACTCTTCGCTTTCAGTGCGTTCCTTTTTGGCTATAAAATACCTCCACACTAAAATATTGGTCACCTACTTGGGAAAACAATGATTTGGGCCAATGTTAAGAAAACTAAGATATCTGTATGGAAAAAAAAAAAATCGAAAGCCACTGATCCCTTTGACTCTCTAATTTGGCATCCCATTACAGAATAAGTTGACTATAAACCTTGTGAAGCAGTTGCTCGATCATCTAGAATAACGATCAGTAGACGCTGTCCCACAGACCTAACCCAACCCACCACCTTGTTTTTAAACAGAACGTTATGAAACGCCCTCACCTACTCATGTATATGCTGCTTACGGATGCTTTCAAACAGCAGTTTCCTTGTAGAAAGTGTTTGCTGTCCTCTTACCTATAACATAGCATGGATTCTTTTAGATGATCTGTCCCCGGAAGTCACTAGCCTTAATTTGGTGACATCCTGTTAGCTACATGTTATTCTTGGTTTTTACGTAAGAAGAAATACACAACGATTCTCTGTGGACATTTCCTCCTGGAATACCAGAACCAGGAAGACCGGGAGGACAGAAACGCCGGCCCTCTGGAGCACTGGACATCACGTGTGAGGAACAAAGGGCTATCATGATGACAGACACTAACACAACACTTAGCGTACAACAGACTATGGAAATTACTAGTGCTGGGACCAGCAGTTAGCATAATGGCTATGTCTCTGGACTCCCATGTATTTGACCGTGGTTCGAGTCCTGGACCCGGTGGCTTAAACTCATGCCGGGCGCGTGTGAGTGCGTTTTTGGGGAGAGGTTTTTGCTATAGGGCACGTGCGCTTGCCAGACAGACAGAGAAATAGAAAGCGAGAAATCACTCCCCAGGGGGGATGGCCACACCGCAATCCTTTCTCCTCCATTCTATTCTCGGGATCTTGAGCACGCACGCACACGCGCCCGGTGTGAGTTTAAGCCACCGGGTCCGGGACGCGGAGCGTGGTCGACTACGTGGGAGTCCAGCGACATAGCCATTACGCTAACTGCTGGTCCTGTTGCTTTCTGTCTCTCTGTCTTTCTCTGTCTTTCTGGCAAGCGCCTGCACCCTATAGCAAAAAAAAAAAACAAAAACAAACAAACAAACAAAAAAAAAACCTCTCCCCCAAAAAAGAAATTAATAGTGCTTCTTTCTTTTGAGTACTAAGACACAGAAAAGCATAATTTATTTTTATAGCACTGCAATAATTCTTCATGTCCATAAGCCTTAGTAACACATCATATTTTTATACCAGGAATTAGTAAATGTTAACCCAAGGACCAAGTCTGGCCTAAGGCTCCCTGTGTAAAGTGTCACCAGAACACGGCAGCCATGTGTGT
This sequence comes from Tupaia belangeri chinensis, assembly GCF_000334495.1. Classification (NCBI taxonomy): domain Eukaryota; kingdom Metazoa; phylum Chordata; class Mammalia; order Scandentia; family Tupaiidae; genus Tupaia; species Tupaia belangeri. The sequence goes on along the minus strand of NW_006159999.1, from coordinate 1,288,097 downwards.
TCATTGGCATGTTGTCTATGAAGACTGCGTGATACAGTAGCATGTAAAGGAGGCTGCATGACCTGGGGCCCGACACCTGTCACACCTGGCCCTTCACCGAAACAGTCTGGGGCTCTCGGGTGCATTCCTGACATCCCTCAACTTGACATTCATCACTGAGTAAACCTCGTGCTTTAGAGCAGTGTGCCCTAACAATCAGCCTCGTTCTTCCTAGCATCATGGAAAACACTCCTGGTTAAATATACGCCACCTGCCGGGCAGCCACACATGCCACGAATTATTTTCACTTACCCAGAGCGGTTTCAAAGGGATTTGAGAAGGTCTGTTTAAAGAAAACTAGCTCTGATCAACCCAGGCTACCTTGGATTCTCTACTAAGCTTTTGTTACAAACACGAGACAGAACTGCCTGGCAGATCATTGCTGTTCAGTGACTGTGTGGTGGATGTGGCGTAACCAGAGATCCCGCATCAGCTTCCCACCTCAGTTCTCTGATGTGACACCAAATTTGTAACTGACTACTCAGCCATACCACACAAATAATCGACTCTTTATAATTGCACGTACTCTCTGTTACCCAGTACACACGACTGCTCTCTGACTGTAACAATTCCTTTAGAGGAAACAAAGTCTGGGCAGACAACGCTCCTAGAGCTTGGTAGGGCTGGCTCTGCGGCCTGCTGGTTGAGGCAGCCGGATCTCACCTCCTGACCCAGCAGTGCAGGTCCCACGCCCGGGGTCCGGGGGAACAGGTAAGGGCAGGCGTGCACTCGCAGTCCCACGCCCGGGGCCTGGGGGAACAGGTAAGGGCAGGCGTGCACTCACAGGTCCCACGCCCGGGGTCCGGGGGAACAGGTAAGGGCAGGCGTGCACTCGCAGTCCCAACAGCCCGACGGGAGAGGAACAGAGGAAGGGAATTGCAGTGTGACTGCTCTCTGTGCTTTTTCCTAGCCTTTACTTTCTCTGGAGAGCACACATGCCCCCAAGCATGCACACGCACACACACACACACACATGCATACACACCACATGCATACACACATACAAACACACACACTCACACGCATGCACACATCACATGCATGCACACACATGCATACACCACACACACGTTCACGCATACACATGTTCACACATACAAACACACTACACATACACATACACCACACACACACCCTCACACACACACACCACACACACACATGCTCACACATACACACCACACGTTCACATAACAAACATACACACATGCTCACTCATACACATGCTCACACATACACACACCACACATATGCTCACACATACACACACCACACATACACACACCACACAGACACACACACTCAAACACACCACACACATACACAAACCACACACACATGCTCACACATACATACACATGCATGCACACCAAACACACTCACACATAAATACGTCTCACATACACACGCCCATACACACCACACATACACACACCACACACACATGCTCACACATACACATACACACACCACACACACATGCTCACACATACACAGCACACACCAAACACACACACACTTAGACACACACTAACACGTACACACACCACACACACACCACACATACACACACCATACACACATGCTCACACATACATAGCACACACCAAACACACAAAACACACACATGCTCTCACACACACTCACACATACACACATCACACACACTACACACCATATACATGCTCACATACACACATGCACACACACCAAACACACACGCGCTCACACACCACACACACTCAGACTTTGTGAAGAGTTCTTCCCGCAATAGTTGTTAGCAGAGATTTCTAGATTATAATAAAATGCAATGTAAGTTAACATTTCAATTATTTCACAGGAGGGAGTTAAAGAATTTGGAGTTGAATTTTTCTAAACTTTTCTTAATTTCTTTTTTTTTTTTTTTTAGAAAGGTTTTCGCTATAGGGCACGTGTGCTCGCCAAACAGACAGAGAGAGACATAGAGACAGAAAGCGAGAAATCACCCCCAGGGGGGATGGTCACGCCGCAATCCCTTCTCCTCCATTCTCCTCTCAGGATCTTGGGCAAGCACGCACATGCGCCCGGCATGAGTTTTAAGCCACTGGGTCCGGGACGCGAACCGCGGTCGACTACGTGGGAGTCCAGCGATATAGTCATTATGCTAACTGCTGATTCCCAAATTTTTCTAAACTTTTCTAAAAGCATTGTTCACCCGAGCCATCGAAAAGTAATGAATACACTTGTACCTATTAGATCTGTTTTGATAGCAAAAAAGTTCCAATAATAAAGAATTTAAATGCGGAATTGAATGATGAACTTTCTAACTTTCATTTTCGCAGCTAATATTTCCCCCTTAATTTTGGTTCAGAATAAGCACATACAAATATATGGGCTCTTTTAGTTAAAAAAAAAAAAAGGTAAACACAGAATATCAAACATATTATATTTCCCATTATAGAATAGAATAATAGCTAGAAAGGAACCCTAAGCATATTATTTTCCTAATAGGAATTGGTATATTTACTATCAAATGGATACAAACTCGTTCGTCTAAGTAAAGGAGTTAAAGAAAGAGAAGCAGGTTCCCATTATCTATAACTAGAATAAAATTAATAACCTGAATACTCTGCAGAATTTACAAGGCAGATAATCACTTACTCGAGGGAACAGATTTTTCCGTTGAGATTGAATGTGACATTCCCTGCAGCAATTTGATTCTCCAGATAAACTGTCCCGGCCGTTTCCTAAGTCCTTTAACTTAATTACTATCACAGGTTGGCATTATCCTATCTCATAGTCAAGGAAATAGAGAGTACATTGCTGCCCACCGGCCATGGTCAACCCCACCATGTTCCTCAGCATCGCTGTTGATGGGGAACCTTTGGGCCGTGTCTCCTTCAAGATACTTGCAGACAAAGTTCCAAAGACAGCAGAAAACTTTCCTGCTTTGAGCACTGGAGAGGAAGAATTTAGCTATAAGGGTTCCTGCTTTCCCAGGATTATTCCAGGGTTTATGGCCAGGGTGGCGACTTCACACGCCACAGTGGTACTGGCGGCAAGTCCATCTACGGGGAGAAATGCGATGATGAGAACTTGATCCTGAAGCATACAGGTCCTGGCATCTCATCCATGGCAAATACTGGGTCCAGCACCAACAGTGCTGATTCCCATCTGCACTGCCAAGGCTGAGTATTCGGTGGGAAGGAAGCACGTGGTCTCGGCAAGATGAGAGAGGGCGTGAACATCGTGGAAGTCATGGAGCGCGTTGGGTCCAGCAATGGCAAGACCAGCAAGAAGATCGGCATGGCTGACTGTGGCCAACTGGCCAGCTCTCAGGACCCTGACTGGTGTCTTCCATCGACCAGCAGATGTTCCCTCTGCAGCTCAGAAGCGCGCCCACCCTCTGCTCGCCCCTGTGTTCTCCTGCAGTTCTCAGCTTCCACCTTTTCCTTGTCCCCCTCCAAATCTAACTGAATTGCAAAGCTACCTTTATGATTCTGAAAGAAAAACAAAGTAACAATAGTAAAAGACATCCATCTTCTGTAGACTTTTTTCTCAGATGAACAGATATTTAACGATCAGCAATTTGAGGCAGACATGCATGAACAGGACCACAGGGAGGATGATGTCAACTGAAAACCATTTCGATGTATTCACGGGCCAGTCAGAACGTTATGGTGCTACGTGGCATAAACCATTGCTCAGTGATATTTCCATTTATTTTACTTTCAGTAGTAAAATTGTTTTCTACCTCATATGTGACGGAACACATATTTTGCTTTACAATTGTCACAATTGAAAAAAACAATGGTTTATTTTTCTAATCAAGTGACCACACTGCTGAATCTTAAGGCCTCAATGAAAGGTGCATCGTATTCTTCTCATGGAATAATAAGACCTGTTTTGACTCTCCCTGGTTTATAGTGATTCGTTCCTCCAGTGGTTTCCATTGGCCAAACAGTCAAGGTTGACGGTTTACCATGGTGACCATGGCTGTCAGGCAGTTCCATCGGGTGAATCCTCACTCCGGTGCAACAGCTGTTGGCATGCTCTCACTGATCGTCCCTCCGTCCGGATCTCTCTATCGGGGTTATCCCAGGGTCCTACTTTGGCTGCCAGGCCTTTA
>NW_006159999.1:1258309-1283919 GCF_000334495.1 Tupaia belangeri chinensis | reverse complement strand
CTGAATACGATATCCCCGAAAACCTACGGATTTCTTCATGTCATTGTTAGCCACTTCTGTAAGCCACGTCCTGAACAGGTGATCTCCTCAGGCTCCACTTCTCTTTAGAGTCCTTAACGCAGTCCAAAAAGCGTGTTTCTGTTCCCAAGAAATTCTTAGACTGTGTTATCTGCTCAGATTCGGATCTTTCTGCAACCACGTCCTTGTGCGATGTGTATTAGTCACCTAGCCTGCAGAGCTCTCCGGGCCCTAACAATCTTAGTACAACTCCTTGATATCTAGCGCTAAGCTTTTCTAGTGCATGCGTTTTCTTTTTTGCCCTGGGAAAGTGGCCCAACCTTTGCGTGACTGTCTCCTGTGAGGCCTCTTTTTGTACTTACGCACACGCTCTGGCATCGACACCAGTACGAGGCTGGGGGCCGCACCTCGGGTGGAGACCAGGAGCTGCGTGGGTCTGGGTCCAGTCAGGGCGGGCACCGCAGTGTCTGGATAGCTGTAGAGACAGAGAGACGTGAAGGATGGCCCAATTTCCAGTGCAAGCCTCTGGGTGTAGGAGTCTCCCCCTCTCCGAGTCAGGGCCTCTGCATGGTTAGGAATTTCTCTTTCCATGCTGCAGGGGAAAAGGTGATGCAGATGTTCTCAAACCATAATGTGCACCAGAAGATATCCAGGCCTTGCTCAAAATATTTTGATTCCATCCGTCTGCACAAAACCAGGTACCTGCACTTTCCAGTGAGCCTTACGAATCGTTCAGACTAGTTTGTGTGTAATTCGCTTCACTTCCACTGAAAGAAAAAAATCGCCATGAAGGACAGGCAGCCTTCATTGTCCATGGCTCTCAAATGGAAAGCATAGAAAATTTGTGATGCTATAAACTAACATATAGATTATATTTTTGAGTAAGATCTGTATATTTATAATGAGTAATTCTGCCTTGTATGATTGAAGAAATTTGATATAGTACTTTCTAATATTTTTAATAAAGGCAAAGAAAATTGTGATTTCCTTAAAAATCAGAGGTAGGCATTGAGGAAAAAAGTGATCAACGATGCTATGCTGCTATTTGGTTCATATCCCGACTTGACTTTTTAAAATCTCTATATTGGAACCAGCAGATGGCATAGTGGTTACATCACTAGACTCCCACATGGCCAACTGCTGTTCAAGTCCTGGACCCAGTGACTTCAAAGTCACACCAGGGGCTTGTGCGAGTGTGCTCAGGGTCTCCAGAGGAGAATGGAGAAGAGATTATGGTGTGGCCCTTCCCCCTGGAGGATGATGTCTCACTTTCTCTCTCTGTCTCTTTCTCTCTGTCTCTCCAACAAGCACACATGCCCTATGGCAAAAATCTCTCGAAAAAGAGAATCTCCTTATCTACAGGAAGTGACTTATTTTTAAAATGTTTTTAGAAGTGGGAATTTTGAGTCTGGCCTATATAACACTTTAAGATGGTCATATTGGTTGGTAGATAGGTTCTCCCATATAAAATTCTGCATAAAGAAAGGACAAGATGTTCTCGTCAGAGACAATAGAGACAATTATGATCAAATGCCATTTTTACGCTTTGTGCTGATCCAAGACATTTGAATTCCAAGGGAAAGTCTAATCAGTGTTGTCCTTTTTGTGTGTTTATTTGGATTACCTCTGCTATTTAATGCTTATAATCCCCACGGACCAGGCTACCTGCTGTATTTTCCTTTCAATATCAAACTTCCTGTCTGATTCCATGGCCGTTGTTAATGAATTCGCCATTTCCATGGCTAGACTTCTTACTAACAGGTCTATGAACTGTGTCATAGCTTGTCAAGATTATTTAAAGTTCTTACCCAGAGGAAAACTTTTTAAAAGTAAATTGAATTATAATATTTCTCTCTCGGTAGGGAGGCAGCTTCCTAAGGACAGAATTAGTGGAATATTCTATTCGAGAAGCAGATCATGACAAATAAAAGTGTCAGCTGTTCCTATGAATATGCAATTTTTCCTTTTGGAAATTTTAAACATACTTTCATGAAGGGAAATAATACCAGAACAGCATACCACAAAACTTAAAAAAGAAAAATAAATGACAAAGGGAATGTGTGGAGGAATACAGGAGAGCAAAGTACAAATATTGAGAATAATTCTTCTCCAGAAAAACGTTTGAATTGTTTTTAATTTTGTACTCAGTAGCATTTTTAGAATAATTCTCAAAGAAAGGGCTTTTTGTTCAATTCCGCCTAATAAGGCATCTTTATCAACTTAAGAGAACTTCCTACGGCACCTGGAACCAGGCCCGATGTACGATCTTTGCAATTTAGCATATTCCAGCCCTCACTTCCTTAATCCGTATGCTCCATTACACTTCTTCAATTGGATTAATCTGGTTAGAGCATAATAAACTGCAATCCAAAGCCATGCATTTGATTTAACTAACAAAACTTATTTAATTTGATTTGAAGAGTGAAATACATTTTCTTTTCTCTCCTATGGATTAAACTCAATTCAGTTCCCTCTAGATGAGAAGACAGAAAAATTCTGTCCTAGCTTTTTCTATTCTGCTCTCAAACAAGATCAGACATAGAACACAAGGTGAAATTCTCTCTTTTTATTTTTTGGAAAGGTTTTTGCTATAGTGTGCGTGCGCTCGCCAGAAAGACACAGAGAGACGGAGAGACAGAAAGTGAGAAATCATCCCCCAGGGGGGATGGCCACGCCGCAATCCCTTCTCCTCCATTCTCCTCTCGGGATCTTGGGCATGCACTCACATGCGCCCGGCGTGAGTTTTAAGCCACCTGATCTGGGACTTGAACCACGGTCGACTATGTGGGAGTCCAGCAACGTAGCCATTACGTTAACTGGTGGTCCCCAACAAGGTGAAATTCTCTAAACTTGCCTTTTTTAAAATGTTACTAAGAGAGAGAGAGAGAGAGAGAGAGAGAGAGGAAGAGAGGAAGAGGGAAAGTGAGAAAGCAAAAAGGAGAGAGAGAGATGGTGAGTTTTGACAGGATCTTGCCCTGTTTCAAGGTCCTCTGCCCCGTTCTCCTAGCTAGCTCAGGACACAGGCCTGCACCAGCGGCCCCGTGGGCTTAGGTGGGGCTGAGAACCACACTGCCCCTGAGCGCCGGTCGGCAGTACTGCCCTGCCCTGCCCACCATGGCGGGGCTCCGCTTAGTTCTCACTTGACTCCTTCTTCTCCTTAAATTAAACCGGGCAGTATTGTGTTTTATGATCAATCTTCTGTTGCTAAGTCTTTAGGTTTCCAAGACTGAACTGTAATTTGAAAAGAAGAAAACTTTATTGATAGACCACCTCATCTGTCTTCTCGACCACCCATCGCTGCGTGTTCTAACCTTTACACTCTTCTGTGACGGCGCTTTGCTAACGCCTGCCCAGCATGTGTACGAGTTAAAAAAGAAAGAAAGAAAGAAAGAAAGAAAGAAAGAAAGAAAGACGGAAAGAAGAAAGAAAGAAAAAACGTAACTGCCTTTGGGATCTTGCAATATAAGACCAAATACAAAAAGCAGAAAATAATGTCATGTAATATAAAGTATGCAACAAACCACGTATAAATTACGGTGCAGCTAAAGATAAACGAAGATATTCGTGTTGAATGCCTGAAAAGAAGACTTTTCCCTTATCTTTCACAAAATCACTCCAATGCAATGAGAGGAACTAGAAAAAAACATACAGATACTAGGAGGCAGCAAACCGGTAAATTATACAGGTATACGTATATGTATATATAATTTTATTGATTTCTTTACTTTTTTTTTGTCGTAAGGCACATACTCTCTCTGGAGAGACACAGAGAGACAGAGAGAAGGGATGTAAAAAAAAATCACTCCCCAAGGCCACAGGGGCATGGCAAGGCTGCAATTCTCTCTCCTGCATTCTCCTCCTGAGTTTTCGAGTATGTACGCACACATGCCCAGCATGATTTTCAAGCCGGGTCTAGGACTTGAACCCTGGTCAGCCATGAGGGAGTGCAGTGCCTGAACAGCCATGCCACTGCTGGTCCCTAAATACATGTACATGGTAGACATGTACATGGGCAAGTGGAGGCTGGGCGGCTGTACGGGCGTGAAGATGCAGACCACAAAGGACGGAACGTGGCAGGTTTAGAGAGAGCAGCACATTCCTCTGCTGTGGCAAGTTCAACTGAGATGAAAACCCTGCATCTCTTCTTGGGAAGTATAGCACACAAAAGGCTGCACCTGAGTCTTCTTTGCACTAAGAAGAAGGCTCTTTATTTTAGTTTAGTTTTTTGTATATTGAGTATATTGAGTAACGCCCAGCTGCTTCATGTGCTTGGCTGGTGGAAGACATCTAGCCTGATCCTGGACAATGACCTCACCAGGTAACACGTCATTCCTGTAAGACATGAACATGGCCCTGGCTCCTACGAGTATAGCTATCTGTTTCAAATGGCTGATCCAGGAAGAACACATCAATTTAAAAAATAGGAGATTGAAAAGAAGCAGCAAAAATAATATAAAAAAAATTATGAGTTGAACACAGGTAAAACTTAAAAAAGTATCAATTAAGAAAACAATCTAGGAAAATGTTTCCTATGAAATGAATGGCAACCAAAACTACATATTTACCATAAATAGAATGCAAAAAAGAAAAAAGATATGATCACTTTTTTTTGGAGAGAGATTTTTGCTATAGGGCGCGTGCATTTCCTAGAGTGACAGAGCGAGACAGAGAGCAACAAATCCACCCTGGAGAGGGGACAGCCATGGTGTGATCCCTTCTCCATTCTCTCAGGACTTTGGGCACAAACACACACACACACATGTGGTCAGCGTGATATTTAAACCTCCGGGTCCAGCATTCAAATAGCTGTTGGCCATGTTCGAGGCCAGAGACATAACCATTACTCCATCTGCCGGTCCTAAGACGTAATCATTTCTATTAAATAAAATGTGTCCAAGGACTCTAAGAGTGTTTAAAAATATGCAAGACAAGGGCCAGAAGGCTAGCTCTCACATGGGAAGTTCACTGTTCAATTCCCAAACCTGGTGGCTTAAAAAACAAGGTGAGCATATGCACTCGTGTGCCCCAAATCCCGAGGAGAATGGGGGAGAAGGGATTGTGGCATGGCCTTTCCCCACCCTACCCCCACCCCTCTCTCATGCAACCTGTAGCAAACCTAAATAAGTGAACAAAAAAGATGCAACACGTAAGGACTTACCCATATTCCTTCCTGTGAAGACACAGAAAAGATATAGAGAAAATTAAAATACTACACGAAAGAAAGTAACTATGGGCATTTACTCGAAAATAGTAATGAATATAAAATTATGTAAATAAATTTGAAAAATTTGTAAAAAAACAATAATGAAGAGAAGAATTTATATTGGTTGGTCATCAGAAAAGTGATGACATATTTTTCTGTGTTTTTCTATACAAAAATGTGCCATGACTTTCCCAAGAACCCAGTAGATAAGAAATGAAATCCAAAATATTCACAACCAAAGTTCCTAGACAATAACTTTTAAGTAATAAAACAGAATAAAGGATTTTTTTTTTTTTGAGAGTTTTACCTTAGATGGGTGCAATCGCTGGAGGGGAAGAGAGAGAGATGGTGAGAGGAAAAGAACAAAATCACTCTCCAGGGGTGATGGCCACACCACAATCCCCTCTCCTCCATTCTCCTCCTGGGTTCTGGTGTGAGTCTCAAGCCACCGGCTCAGGACAGCCATGTGGAAGTCCAGTAATGTAACTGTGATGCCATCTGCTGGCCCCTAGAATACGCTTTTAAGATACAACTTTGTTTTTTTCTTTATTAAAGAGATATTCATTATAGGGCGTGTGTGCTCACCAGAAAGACAGAGCGAGACAGAGAGACAGAAAGTGAGAAATCACCCCCCGGGGGGATGGCCATGCCGCAATCCCTTCTCCTCCATTCTTCTCTTGGGATTTTGGGCATGCATGGACACGAGCCCGGCGTGAGTCTAAGCCACCAGGTCCAGGACTCAAACAGCGGTTGACTACATGGGAGTCCAGTGACATAGTCATTATGCTAACTGCTGGTCCTCAACTTTTCTATTTTGTCACAGGTGGTGGACACTTGCTGCAGAGAGACAGAGAGTGAGAGAAATGGAAGGAATCCCTCTGCATTTCTCAGCAGTCCCTCTGCATTTCTCCATCCTCTTGGGCTTCTAGGTAAGCACACTCCTGTGCCCAGGGTGTTTTTCAAGCCACCTGGGCTAGGATTCACTCTGCGGTCAACCATGTGGGATCAGCTCACTCATGTACTAGGCCATGGGGTTAGCCCTAAGATACAATTTTTGTTTTAAAATTAAAAAGAAATAATCTATATATTGATTATACCATGTTTCAGGGAATACTAACCAGAAAAATTAGCTTGAAATGATGTCCTAGAAAGTAAATTAGCATTCATACATGAACAAAAAACATTTTTGAAAGTCAAATAAAAGATGAAGTAATCAGGAAAACATAGATATGGCACAAGAATTTTGCAAAGCAATACTCCACATTAACAGATAGTGAAAGATGCTTACTGACTGAATTCAATGAACACAGAGAGTAAAACAGAGAAATGATGCATCAAGTCAAATTATCAGTTGAGTATAATGTTGAGGGAAACTAAATTAAATTTAAATATCTAAAAACAAAGAATATTATTCCTTAAGGTCACTTTTGTTTGTTTGTTTCTGCCATAGGGCAGACAGAGGGACACAGAGGGAGGGAAAGTGAGATCTCACCCCTCAATCCCAGAGGTAGTGGCCACACCATAATCCCTTCTCCTCTATTCTCCTCTCGGGATCTGGGCATGCATGAACATGTGCTCAGTGTGATTTTTGAGCTGCTGGGTCCTGGACTCAAACCAAGGTTGGCCATGTGGGAGCCTAACATCTTAACAACCACATCACCTGCTCGTCCCTCAGAGGCCATTCTTCCATAATCTACTGGAAGAAAATCAAGAGATAGTTAAAGACAAAACCACTGACAGTGAGAAATCATCTGCCTGCCTGTAGGAATAGGTTAAAACAAACCAAAGATTGATGACTCCAGAACCAAACGTTACTGGTCTAGATTCTGATGGACTGGAAATAATATAACATAGAAAAGAGGACCAGAGGGACCAGCAGATGGAGGAACAGTTGACCCCCACATAGCTGACCAAGGTTCGAGTCCCCGACCCAGTGGCTTAAAACTCATGGGGTGGGGGGCAAAGGGTGGCATGATGGTTAAGGGTGCTGGAAACCAACTGTGGTTTGAGTCCTGGACCTGGCAGCTTGCTTTCATGCTTTCCCTTTCTCTCTCTCTCTCTGATTCTCTCTGGTAAAATTGAAAAAAATAATAATAATGAATGTAATTAAATAAATAATTCTTTAAAAGAAAAACTCATGCTGGGCACGTGTATGTATACTCAAGAGCCCAAGAGGATAATGAAGGAGAAGGGATTGCGGCATGGCCATTTCTCTTGGGGGTGATTTCTAACTTTATGTCTCTCTGTCTCTCCAGTGAGCACACACATTCTATAGTAAAAATCTCTCTCTCTCAAAAAAAAAAAAAAAAAAAAAGACAGAAAAAAAGACCCAAAAAAAAAAAAAAAAAAAGACAGGAAAGAAGACTCCAAAAGACAAAGACGTGCTGACTTTCAGGAAAGATATCTGAAATAAATCAAGGAGCTGAGGTCTTTCCTTCTCCAAAGGAAAAGGAAATTTCCTTTTCATACTCCATAGTCATTCCTAGTAGCACCTTAACAGATAATGAGTGAAAGCGTGTAAAACTTAAAAAACACAATTGCAAATTAATCATGTGTTTAAAATCGTTTCTTTCTCCTGTTAGAGCAGGCACACATATGACCATGTGTGAACAGTACACGAAAGCACAGTACATAGAGAAATAAGTACGTCATAGTTAAATACATGGCTAGTAAAAATGATAGAATTTGTAATAGATTGCAAATTTATTTACAAAAATAAATAAATAATTGGAGGGAACCAGCAGTTAGCGTAATGGCTATGTCGCTGGACTCCCACGTAGTTGACCACAGTTCGCGTCCCGGACCTGGTAGCTTAAAATTCACACCGGGCGCGTGTGCGTGTGTGCCCAACATCCCGAGAGGAGAATGGAGGAGAAGGGATTGCGGCATGGGCATGCCCCCTACGGGGTGATTTCTCACTTTCTGTCTCTATGTCTCTCTCTGTCTGTCTGGCGAGCACACACGACTTAATAGCAAAAACTTCTCCAAAAGAAAAAATAAATAAATAAATAATTGGAGAAAGAAAAGATCAGATATTTCTTTCTTTCTAGACACAAAAGAGCATTTTAGTTATACTCTGAATGTGAATGAGAAGAGAACAATAAGTCTTCGAGAAGAAAGCAGAGTGAAATGTTTCTGTGAACTCACTGGGTCGGAAGGATCACAATGGAGAGAGACTGTGTCTTTAAAAATATGAATAAATAATACAAATCATAATGGGAAATATTTCAAACTTAAATCCAAGGCACAAAGAAGCTTTCTAATACGTAAAACATATCCATTATTAATGTGAAGTCAACTAGAAATTCAACAGGAAGATGAGAAAGGATATAGGTACTTAAAAATAGACTGTTCCAGACACCTTTATTTAGACTATGTACAGTATTTTAGAAACTCGAGTGGAGGGACCAGCAGATGACATAAAGGTTGCATCACTGTACTCCTATGTAGTTGAATGGGGTTCAAGTCCTGGATCCAGCAGCTTAAAACTCACACAGGGCACATGTGCATGTGTACCCAAAATCCCAAGAAGAGAATGGAGAAGAAGGAATTGTGGCATGGCCATCCCCTCTGGGGGGTGATTTCTCATTTTCTATCTCACTCTTTGTCTCTCCAGTGAGCGCATGTGCCCTTTATCAAAAATCTCTCAAAAAGAAAGAAAGAAAAAATAAAATGAAGTGGAAATTCTGGAAATGAAACATAAAATAGAACTGTAGGTTCTGTAGGTGATCTGTAGGTGCTGAGGAGGTTAAGGTGTTGGATTCTCATGTGGGCAACTGTGGTTCAATTCTCAGACCCAGCACCTTGAAACTCTCACCAGGTGTGTATATGTGTCCACAATCCCGAGAGCAGAGGAGAATGGAGAAGAAGGGATCTTAGGTGTGGCCATTCTCCTGGAGGGTGACTTCTCATTTTCTATCTCTCTATGTCTCTCCAGCAGGCACACATGCCCTATGGCAAAAACTTTGAAAAAATTAACAAATTGGCTTAACAGATAACCAGACAAGGTACAAAAAGAATTAATAAACATCCTGGATTCCAGTGAATGGACATAACTGATAGAAGATAATACTGAAAGACTGAGGTAAAACCAGGGCATGAATTGTTGCTGTGATTTAGAAAGGCAAGTTCAGCAGAAAGTTGTAATAATAAAACCTATTAATACTAAATATAAGCAAACAGTATGACCGAAAATAGAGAGACGTATAATCTGTTGGACATATCAATGTGTGACATTCACGATGAAATTTCAAATGGAAATAAAATATTAAGAAGTGGGACTGTGCAACCCAGGGATTCAAATCTACCTCAAGAAACTGAGAAGTAAGAATATCAAATAGAGACCTTCCTTAAAGTTTACGGGAAAGGAAAGCAGTGAGGATGCCGGAATGCAAATGAAGCAGAAAAAAAGCATTTAGAAGAGACGAATGTATAAGACACAATAAAGGAGGAACTCGCAGTTAGCGTAATGGCTATGTCACTGGACTCTCACGTAGTGGACCGCGGTTCGTGTCCCGGACCCGGTGGCTAATAACTCACGCTGGGCGTGTGTGCGTGCATGCCCAAGATCCCGAGAGGAGAATGGAGGAGAAGGGATTGTGGCGTGGCCATCTCCCCTGGGGGGTGATTTCTTGCTTTCTGTCTCTATGTCTTTCTCTGTCTGTCTGGCGAGCGCATGCGCCCTATAGCAAAAACCGTTCAAAAAAAAAAAAAATAAGATACAATAAAGGAGAAATGTGGATAATAAGGAAAAGGATGAGTTTTTCTCTAGGATGGATGATGGATCATTTCAATGAAGTCAAGAAACTGCTATGGATCAACAATAATGTGCTCAGTTTGAGACACGGAAATTGTAGAGGGTCAGTAGAGCGGCCAGTCAATGAAGAGTTGCATTTTCATCTTAAAGATTTAGGAGAGGTCTAGCATGGTGCCCACGTGACAGTATGCCAGTCTGCAGAGCCGGAAACCACGTGGCCCGCCGTGGCTTTGACTTCCAGTCAGCCACATGGCCAGGGCCCTGATTGGCTGGAGGACTGAGGGAAGGGGATCTGGTAGAGAGACACCTTGCCAGAGGTGTCTACTCTTTTTCTCTTTCGTACTCTTTTTTTTTTTTTTTGTACTAATTTTCTCTCACAAAGTAAATAAAATAACATAATAAAATATAAAAGATTTAGTGGCTATTTTAAGGTGAAGAGAAAAGGGATTTCTTTGAGACTGCTGTGAAATAAGGCAACAAGGTAGAGTTCACAGGAGGGCCGGGTGGATGGGAAGATCATCAGCGTTGCTTTTTGACTCCTGAAAATGCGAAAGACCAAGAATACAAGCAAATGGGGACATGGTCTGCACTGAGCTCAGAAATGAGGAGAAAAATGAGACAAATACCAACTACAGAGGTAGTTTTTCTTTTTTTAAAAGAGGTTGTTGCCTTAGGGTGCATGCACTTGTCAGAGTGAGACAGAAACAGAGGGACAGTGTGAAGTCATGCCCCCTAGGGATGGCCAGACAGCAATCACAATCCCTTCGCCTCCATTCTCCTCCCAGGATTTTGGGCATGCACGCACACCCACCCGGCATGAATTTGAAGTCTCTGAGTCCAGGACTCTAACTGCAGTTGGCCATTTGGGAATCTAGCCATGTAACCACTATGCTGTCCACTGGCCCCAATGACAGAGGTCTTATGAGAGCTTAGGTGACATGGGAGAGAGCCATTTTGCCGTCATGGTGAAAGCAGGAGTCGGAATGCAATGACTTAAAGCAGCGTAAGACTGATCAAGAAAGAAAGGGACTTCAGGGAAACCATGTGAAGAAGGTCAATGGTTCAAAAAGCAAAAAGGAGAGCTGACAGACACAGGGAAATATTTGAAGTGCTGTTGCTTTCTGATGAGATTCGATTACATAAGACAGAAGCAAAGATTTATAGAAACAACAAGTAGAAAACAACAAAATGATGTAAATAGTGTTGGCCACGAGTTGAGATGTTTAGATGAGCGTGGATAGTCTTTGTCAGAGCAAGAAAGGAGAGGTGAAATACCAAAGTAAGAAACATTTTCCCCTCTATCAAGAAATTCCCGTTAGATAGCTTTAATCAGCACTAGAAAAATGGTGTTGATATTACCTCCTCAGGGTGGAGGAGTCAGCCAGGGGCAGGGGAGACAGGAAAGGCTTTGGGTAATGTGATCAGAAAGAAACAAGAAATGAGAAAAGGCATTGTTAAATCTGAGTAAAAGCCTTTGGACAGAATAAAACCGCCAAGCTGCCCAGCGCTAAAGCGTAAAGGCTGTATTTGGTGGACGTAAAACACACAGGCCCACAATCTACTGGGTCGTCGGATAACTCATGATGCGTTTTCTGCATTGAAAAAGATGCCATGACTCTCCCATGACCCAACAGAAAGTGACAGCCCGCTGGGTGGACCCCACTGCCTAGTTCCAGTGCACAGTGACTATTGTCTTCCGCTTCCCTGAAGAGAACACGTGGCAATGGGACACCTTTGCCAGTGCGCATGTTGAATACTTCCCTCCATTTAAATTGCTAAACTCCGGACCAGCAGGTGGTGTCACGGTTACGTCATTGGACTCCCACGTGGTCAATCACAGTTCGAGTCCCAGACCCGGTGACTTGAAATTCATGCTGAGCGTGTGTGCATGTGTACCCAAAATCCCAAGAGGAGAATGGAGGAGAAGGGATTACAATGTGGCCATCTCCCTGCGGGGTGATTTCTCGCTTTCTGTCTCTTTGTCTCTCTCTGTCTCTGGTGAACACACATGCCTTACAGCAAACATCTCCCTAAAAAAAATAAGCAAATTTAACTAAATTTTAAATATTCTTATTTAACTTATTAACACTATACTTGTAATGAAATTTAGTATGCCTAATAAGGTTCACTAGTTACATTAATTAAATACTTCATCCATTTTTTAAGAATAATTTATTTAGTTTTATTTATTATTATCATCATTCTTTAATTTGCTATAGGGCATATGCATTCACCAAGGAGAGACAGATAGGGACAGAGAGAGTAAACCTCCAGGTCTAGGACCGAACTGCGTCCAGCCATGGGGAGTCCAGTCCCTTAACCACCATGCTGGCCCACTTAACGTTTTTAAATTTAATACTGACAACTTCTACACTGACAAGGGTATTGATCATTTTCTTTTTCTTTTTCTTTTTTTTTTTTTTGGAGGGGTTTTCCTTTAAGGGCCGTGGCGCTCTCCAGGCAGACAGAGAGAGACATAGAGACAGAAAGCAAGAAATCACCCCGTAGGGGGCATGACCACACCGCAATCCCTTCTCCTCCATTCTCCTCTCAGGATCTTGGGCACTCACGCACACGCACCCGGCGTGAGTTTTAAGCCACCAGGTTCGGGAAGCGAACCGGGGTCGACTACGTGGGCTTCCAGCGACATAGCCATTACGCTAACTGCTGGTCCCGGGTATTAATCATTTTCAAGGACAGAGTAGCATCCTGTAAATATGAAGAGAAGGGGACATAAAATAATGGTGAAGAGAAAAGGCCACAAAATAAAAAGAAAATAATTTATCAACAAAACTAAAGCATGCTTCTTTTATCAAAGAAGAAATAGGGGACTTATTAGCTATATGGTCTCAAGATTTCCGACAAAATCATTACCTATTGAGGCCTGAGTTCCATAACTCTTCATGCAAGTTCCTTTAAATCGTTAGAAAAGATGACCACAATGGGCATGAGCATGCCAGAATTGCGTTTGTTTGTTTCTTCCAATGACACAGTTCTTTTGTTTGCTTGTTTTTGTGTTTTTGAGAGTTTTTTGCCATAGGGCACCTTGCTCTCTGGAGAGAGAGAAATGGTCAGAGTGAAAGAGAAAGTTATAACTCACCCCCAGGGATGGCCCCATTGCAATCCCTTCTCCTCCATTCTCCTCCTGGGATCTTGGGCACACATGCACACACACCCAGCATGATTTTCAAGCCACCAGGTCCAGGACTCAAACTGCAGTTGGCCATGTGGGAGTCTAGTGACAAAACCACTACACCATCTGCTGGTCCCTACATAGTCTTGTAAGTAACATGCAAAGTACAATCTGAGGAGTCGAAAGTTAGTTCACTCACTAAAATGATGTTTCAGGATTTAATGTAAGTTTGTTATGGTTTTGTTTATGTTTTTGTCTTGAGAAAGATATTTCTGAACATATATCATAAAGATGTTCTCTTTACAATTAAGTTATTTTAAATGCATTGACTGAAGCTGTTGTCTGGCATCCCCACAGGGAGGCTTTTCAGCAGTGTCTCTGCAGAGATGGGAATGATCAATCCTTCATTTACCTGCCTTCACACTGTGGGCAAACGGAGACGAACCTTTTCTAAAAGTCTCTAAAATAGCTTTCTTCTGTGAGGATCGCATCTGAAACCCCAGCAGGGATTCAGTCGTAAACCACACATGAATAAATAATAAAGCTAAGTGACCAAAGGTGGGCTGGTATCTGAACTTGGATTTGAGCTTCTGATTCTAAGCCTTATTTTGTAAAAAAAAAAAAGAAGGAGAACAAATCACAGCTGATAGATATGCCAGATTAGAAAACACTAATTTAAATTAAACTATAACATCTATTTGGTCAATTTATAATTAGCTTTTAGATTTAAAAAAAATCCTTGCAATTCAACTCTACTTTTTCTGAATTCAGATCCTGTGATGTCCTGCCTTAGAATAATTTCTTATCTTGTTTGACTCTTTGACTACTGTTTTAACTTTACTATCTAATTGTTCCGTTTTTATCCGGATTTGTGAGACATGAGTTTCTTCCTCCACACGTTGGCTCATATGTTTTAAACCTGAAGTACTTTTATTTTTACAAAAAATTGTTTTTTTTTTTTTTGCAATCCATTTCTGAAAAATTTTTGTAATATGACTAATTTAACCGAATAGTACTGAGGTCTCACTGGAATATTATTCGAATGATGGCCATAAAATATACTACTACTCATAGTAGCTCAATTCAATGGCTTGTACAATGTCAGGAACTCCGGAAGGCCATATTTTCTTTTTTTCTCTGTTTTTGTAATTTGTCCGAGGCCTGTGCCAGAGAGAGAGAAACAGAGAAAGGAAGGAGAAGTGAGAATTCACCCTCCATGCAGGGACCCCTCTCCTCCCTTTCCCTTTTGAGATTTGTGAGCGCACATACCTAGCACGTTTTCCAAACCAGCAGGTCTGGGACTCGAACCGCACAGGCAGCCCTATGGGATCTGGCTGCCTCAGCTGAGGAGCCACAGGCTGCCCCCTGATTTCGGAGTTCATTTCATGGTGTGTGCCTGCTTCTGGCCGCTTCTTACAAACGTTTAGAAACTGATCTGCTCATGTTGACTGCCCCTTCCTTCAAAAGGGCAAAGGGCCGCTAGTCACTCGCTCGACTACCCCATGGACACCAGTAATCTCCACAAATGGGGACGTGTAGCCAAGGGAATTCTCCAAAGCACCGGGAAAAACCCATTGAATACATCACATATTCATGGTCACTTTTAAGAACTTTGCCACGCCTTTCCTTGTGAAAGGTGAGCCCGCCAGGTATTACTGAGTCCGTGAAAACGGTTTTTATTCAGTACCTGTGGACAGCAGGGTGACAGGTGGGGTTCCATGGCCTTGGCGCTGGGGGACTGGACGGTTTACAGGGAGAATGAGGGTGGGAGGGACTCAGCACAGTCAGAAAGTGACCGTGCCAAGCGCGGCAGGTTGTCAGTGTTGAGGCCAGCAGGCTCCGGAGCTCGCGGGTCTGTAACTCAGGGGCGTCCTCCCCTGGAAACACGGTGCAGAGAATGAGTCTGTGATGCCTCCTGTCCAAGGACTGGCAGTGGGGCCCTGGGAGACGCTGGAGCTGTCGGAGGTGCGTCCCCACAAGTGCACGCCTCTGAGCCGCTGTTCACAGAAAGGCAGGCCAGGGCCTGCAGGCCAGAAAGACAGCACATATCCCTGAACTAAATTTACTAAGTGTGCAGCTACTCAAATACTACATGTTACTGAAAGCAGTGAATGGCAGAGATGAGCTTTCGTGGGCTAGGCTTTCTTCTTCTTTTTTTTTCTTTTTTTTTTTTTGAGAAGTTTTGCTATACGTGTGTGCTTGCCAGAAAGACAGAGACAGACAGACAGATAGAAAGCAAGAAATTGCCCCCCAGGGGGGATGGCTATGCCGCAATCCCTTCTCCTCCATTCTCCTCTTGGGATCTTGGGCACGTATGCACGCACGCCCGGCATGAGTTTAAGCCATCTGGTCCAAGACTCAAACCATGGTCGATTACTTCAGAATCCAGTTACATAGCCATTACACCACCTGTAGGTCCCAGACTGGGCTTCCAAGCAGGTAGGGTTTACCCTAAGGACACGGCCTTGTGCTGCTGGAAGCCATGCTGGTCAGTGTTCTGTGAGGGCTGAGGCTAGAGTCGAGAGCTCCCCAGTTCCCAGGTTAAATGCCCATCCCAGCTTGGGAGCCTGCCTGGTGGCTCTGCTTAGTGAATGGGGCGTGGCATGATTTCTGATGCTGGATAAACAGAGCTGCTGCCCTCTTGCTGTCCTGAAGCAACTCAGAGGTGGGTTGTCTTGGCTGGTGAGGCCTCTGGATGCTTTGTATTCCTAACTTCAAGTCTTGCAGCTGAGACTCCGGACAACACAGGGCAGAGGGAAGCCATCTCCAATGTGTCCATCTGAAATGGCTCACCCATGGACAGCGGGAGGCGATAAACCATTACTCTTGTTTTAAGCCGCTGATTTTGCCAATAATGCAGTAGTGCGTCACTAACACAGAACATGTCTACTTTAACTTAAATGCTATAGGACTTACCCTACCAGTGTACGCCCATAATTTCACCTTCTGAAATAATGCCCTAACAATCGAAGAAGAAAGGAGGAATTCCTGGGCCGTTGGAAATGTCATGACTCATTTTTGCATGGAAAAGCAGGAAAATGTGCCATGACCTTTCCGACCATCCACTCTTACAACTGCTTTAATGGAAATTTGCAATTTTTTATAACGCTGTTGCCCAGCTCGAGTGCAGCAGAGACCAGTGAAGCATCACACTCCTCCAGCTATTTTGGTAAGGTTATGTGCCCCTTTCCTTCACGATAGGGATATAAAGATTCATGTTGGAACCAGCAGTTAGCGTTAATGTCTAGTCGTTGAACTCTCATGTAGTCGATCATGGCTCGAGCCCCGGACCCCCCGGTGGCTTAAATTCATGCTGGGCACGTGTGCATGCATGTCCTAAATCCCAAGAGAAGAACAGAGGAGAAGGGGTTGCGGTGTGGCCATCCCCCCTGGGGGGCTGATTTCTAGCATTCAGTCTCTCTGTCTGTCTGGCGAGCGCATGTGCCCTATAGCAAAAACCTCTACAAGAAAAAAAGAAAAAAAAAAAGATTCATGTTTAACTACAACATAAATGTCTTCATGCCTAGCTATCGCAAAATTATAGACCACAAATATGCAAATAGGCATCAGAACGTGCTCTGGGGTCATACAAATAACCCACAAAATTCTAAGCAGATAATGATTTATAATTAAAAAGCTGAAAAGTCAGCAAACGGAAATGAAGGCGAGTTGCGATGTCACGGGTGATGCATGACGGAGAAAGCGCATTCGCGAAGCAGAAGCACTCTACCATCTGCACGGAACTGTGCCCTGGCTGATCAGGGGCTGCGTGCAAACTTCCATACCCGACAGTAAACGCGGAATTTACCAGCGCTGAATTTATCAGCCTTTGATCACTTAAATGATGATTTATTTATTTATTAGAATTACTTTATTTAGTTTTATTTATCTTAATTTGACTAGAGAGGGACAGAGTACGTGTGCTTGTGAGAGAGTGTAAAAGCAAGCTGCCAGGTCCGGGACTCAGACTACAATAGGCCATGTGGGAGTCCAGCGCCCTTAACCACCACGCCAATTGCCGACCCCAATAATTTAAATTATTATCAATATATGTTTAGCTTTACGTAAAAGTGAAAGTCTATTTAATTTTATATGGCTATTAGTTTTGCTTGTTTTTATAGATGTGTGCTTTTTAAAGAGTCTGGGATTGGGGCCAGCAGTTGGCATAATGGCTACTTCGCTTGGCTCCCATATAGTTGACCGTGGTTCAAGTCCCGGACCTGGTAACGTAAACTCATGCCGGATGCGTGTGTGTGTGTGTGCCCAAGATCCTGAGAGGAGAATGGAGGAGAAGGGATCGTGGCATGGCCGTACTTCCTGGAGGGAGGGTGACTTCTCGCTTTCTGTCTCTGTCTCTCTCTTTCTGGTGAGTATCATGCACCCTTCAGCAGAAATGTCTCAAAAAAACAAACAGACAGAGAAAAACAGGGCTGCGATTTTCAGAGCTTAGAGTTCGATTTACGAAGAGATGGACATAGAACACTCAGTTCGTTCAGTAGTACCGAACGCGGAGAAGTGTTATGCTTCCCAGTGGGTAGGTGATAGGGGTCGTCGGGGACTCCTCATGTCTGATGGTGATGCACACAACAGCTTAGTTTGCATGCAGCTTTTAGCCTGTTTTCAGGCAAAGTTAAACATTGCAGTCCATTTCAAAATATGATGCTTGAGGGATTTCATTTTTTTATTTCTCTCATAATGTTTTTCATAAAGGATTCCTATAAGACTAATCATTTTATAACACACAAGTGTATTTTCACACAGTTCTTCTCCTTTTTTTTTTTTTTCCTATAGGGCACATGCACCACATGCACTTTCCAGAGAAAGAGACAGACTAAGAGCAAAAGTGAGGAATCACCTCCCAGAGGGAACAGCCATGCCGAAATCCCTTCTCTTCCAGCCTCCTCTGAATGCTTTTGGGCACTCACACATATTCACTAGGTACGTTTTTCAAGCTGCAGGGTGTGAGATTCAGACCACGGAGTTGGCCATGTGGGATCCAATGCCTTAAACACCATGCTCCCTGCTGTCCCACAAATCTCCTCCTGATTTCCACAGTAAACTTCAAGCAGAGGAGAATTTGGTGGCATGGAGGTGCTGTTTTCAAGATGGCCACTCACATGGTTTGAGTCCTGGACCCGGCAGGATGAGAATCATGTCAGACATCATGTGTGTGTGTGTGTGTGTGTGTGTGTGTACCCCAAATCCCTAGTGGAGAGTGGAGAAGCGATTGTGGTGTGACTATTTCCCCTGGGACTGATTTCTCACTTTTCCTCTTTCTGTCTCTCTCCATTTCTCTCTGATGAGCACATGCACCTTATTGCAAAAATTTAAAAAAAAAGAGTAATAATGCAGTTTTAGAGGATTTTGGTACATGATGCTAAATTACTCACTGGACACAGAAAGGTCTCCTACATTGTAAAAGTTAAAATAATTTGAAAATTATGGACAAAGCATTAAATATAAACTACATTTCTTCTCTATGTGTAGTAACGTAAATTTGTATATATATTCTCTTGCTAAATTTTTAGGTACTAAGGAGCACTCATTATTATAGGTATCTTCAAGTTTAGCATTTATGTCAAAAATGGGAAGAACTTGTATTATGTAGTAATAGAATAATAATGAAATGATTGAAAAATGACTTTTAGACCCTAATTTTAGACTCACCTATCAACTCCCATTTGGATGTTTGTTAAACTTTTCCCTCATGCCCATTACAGACACCACTGATTTAAGCTTACTTAAAAAAACAAAAAATTAACTTGCCAGAGGGTGTGTGTCCTTGCTGGAAAGAAAGGGAGGAAACAAGAAAACACGCCTACAGGGAATCCCTCTTCTCCATGTCTCCTTTCAGAATTTCGGGCATTCACGCACATGCACCTGGCATGTTTCTCAAGTCACTGGGTCCAGGACTCAAACCACAGGGTCCATGAGGGATCCAGTCACTCTACCAGGACACAGACTGACTCTAGACCAATCTGTGGCATTTCATGACAGTAACCCCAAATTCTAAGACAAGTGCCTGACTCTACTGGAAGTCTAGCAGTGTCCTGATCATTTTTCTCTTACAAGAATTGGGGCGTGGAGGGACTTCTCTCTTCCAATCAGCCGTGACTTACTGAAAGGGAGTTGTTTATTTCATGGTTCTCTTTTCATGGTTCTATTTCACAAGTTTTTATTTCTTAAACTATGTTATAGTCCGATGTCATTTTGTGTAAAAGAATGTGAGTATTAACATCCTCCTCTCAGGGTCAAACACGGGGCTTCGCTTTGCCATTTCCTTGTGTTCCTCATCTCTAACTTGGGGAGAATAATCCAAATAATAATACCACAGGGTTCTTTGAAAATTAAATGAGTTAAAATGCATGAATAATTCAGAATTGCAATCCAGCGTTTTTGCAAATAAAGTAATTAACGTCAGTTACCATTTAAGCTCACCATCCCTCTTAACTTGGTATTCTTGGTACTCATGGTGGTAAACAAGTCCCTAAGCCCAGACTTCTGATTAAAAAAACAATGCATTATTACTACCTTGCTGTAAATTCCAGAAGTAAATCACCCATGGCCCACGACTGTAAAGCAAAAACTGCATGCCCAGAGCAGGAAGAAGACAAAAGTAGCAGAGATATTAACATTTTTTCTAAGTCTCCTTTAGAAGAATGCCAGATTGCTCTCTCACCGTCTCTCCCCTGCTGTCTCTCTCTCCTGTCTCTGTCTCTCCTTAGCTCCCTTCTCTGTGTACGTGTGAGGAAGTCTGTCTTGCACACATGAGTGTGTACCTGGTAGGTAAAGGGCACAAGAAATGTGGGTGAATCAGTGTTCAAGGGGAGCACTTCTGTGTTTACGTTTTGTGAATTAGTTCTACCTGTTATCTTCTGGTCAACTTTTTCATTTAATTAAAAAAAAAAAAACAAACACACACTAAATTTGGGTCCAGCAGATGCCATAATGGTTATATCGCTGGATTCCCACAGAGTCGACCATGGTTGGTTCGTGTCCTGGATCCGGCAGCTTAAAAACTCACATGGGGCATGTGCATGCATGCCCCAAATCCCAAGAGATGAATGGAGAAGAGGGGACCGTGGCATGGCCATCCCCCTGGGGGCTGATTCCTCACTTTCTGTCTCCCTGGCAAGCATATGCACCCTATAGCAAAAATGTCTTTTAAAAAGAAAAAAAAACTACATTTAAAAATGACAGAAAAATGCAAAGACATTATCTATGTAGGCCTAGAAGAAAAAACTTACTTCTCATCTATGCATCTTTTTTTAAATATTTCAAAATGGCATGTTAAGTTACATAAATTTTATCTCAATAACAAGACACAGCTATTTTAGCAAAAAATTAATGTAATTCATCATAATGGATTAGAGAAGAAAAAGCATGTCATTATCTTAACATATGCAAAAGAAGATTTTGACAAAATACATCCCCTCGTGATATTTAATACATAAATGAATGTAATTTCTGCACTGAGTGTAACTTACTTCCCTCCATCACCTTGGTTAGTTTCAATGACTAATTTTAAAGTCCAGGAAAAAAACCTTTCATTAAAGTAAAGCCACATTTCTCAACTTTTTTCACATATTCTGCTTCTAGAATAGCCCTATGTAAACTTTCACACCAAAGAACTTTTCGGATGAAATGTTATCTGTTGGAGGGTTGGGCCCAGGAGACTGAGAACTGACTAGCGTAAGTATGTGTTGGGAAGGACTTAACGGTTTCCTAGCACAACAAATCCTTTCTCTTAACTAAGTCTAACTTCACCTGAAATTCCATTTTTTAAAATATTTTGTATAGCTTTTAATAAAACTGTTTCTTAGTGGGGTCACGAGGTGCTATGTGGTTAAAGCGATGGCCAATGGTGGTTCTAGTCCCAGAACTGGCAGCTTGCCTTCTCACTTTCCTTCTCTCTCTCTGGTCAAACTAAAATCATAATAAATAAAAACTAAAAAAAATTCTTCATCTATTAGTACTCTCAAGCACATACACATACATATACACACAGAATTTATTGGCCCAGGGAACCAGCAGTTAGTGTAATGGCTATGTCGCTGGACTCCCACTGTGGTTCGTGTCCTGGACCCGGTGGCTTAGAACTCACGCCGGGCGCGTGTACGTGCGTGCCCAAGATCCCGAGAGGAGAATGGAGGAGAAGGGATTATGGCGTGACCATCCCCCCCGGGGGGTGATTTCTCGCTTTCTGTCTCTATGTCTCTGTCTGTCTGGCGAGCACATGCGCCCTATAGCGAAAACCTCTCAAAAAAAAAAAAAAAGAATTTATTGGCCCACAGAAAAGTCAGTGGGTACTGAGTCTTTATTTTACATACTTGCTTTTATCACAAAAGACTTTTCCAGTCTGAATATTTTTCTCGCTGCTTTTTTAATGTATGAAAGACTCTCTAAAGAAACACCCTAGGACTAGCCCCATGGCCTGGTGATTAAAGGAGACAAGTCCCCATGGCTAACCAGGCAGTAGGAATCCCGGCCTCAGGAGTTTGCGATATACTCCAGGGGCATGGCACGCATGTCCCAAATCCCGACGGATGCTGAGGTGGGACTGAGGAGAACGGATGCGGCGTGGCCCTGCCTCACTGTGTGGTGCTTTCTTCCCCTTCGCTCTCGCCGTTTCTGTTTTTCACTCTGGTGTACCTGCACACCTTCTGGTGATTAAAAGGGGAGAAAGAAAGAAGAAAGAAGGGAAGAAAAATAAATAGAAAGTAAGGAAAGGAGAAAAGAAGGGGGGAAGGAAGAGAAGAAAGAAGGAAGAAAAGAAAGAAAAGAGAAAAGAAAGGAAAGGAAAGGGAAGGAAAGGAAAGGAAAGGAAAGGAAAGGAAAGGAAAGGAAGGGAAGGGAAGGGAAGGGAAGGGAAGGGAAGGGAAGGGAAGGGAAGGGAAGGGAAGGGAAGGGAAGGGAAGGGAAGGGAAGGGAAGGGAAGGGAAGGGAAGGGAAGGGAAGGGAAGGGAAGGGAAGGGAAGGGAAGGGAAGGGAAGGGAAGGGAAGGGAAGGGAAGGGAAGGGAAGGGAAGGGAAGGGAAGGGAAGGGAAGGGAAGGGAAGGGAAGGAAAGGGAAGGGAAGGGAAGGGAAGGAAAGGAAAGGAAAGGAAAGGGAAGGGAAGGGAAGGGAAGGGAAGGGAAGGGAAGGAAAGGAAAGGAAAGGAAAGGAAAGGAAAGGAAAGGGAAGGAAAGGAAAGGAAAGGAAAGGAAAGGGAAGGAAAGGAAAGGAAGAAAAAAGGAAACTCCTAGGGTGGCGCTCGCATACCAGACTTTCAGTTCTACAATTTACAGGATGACTGTCACCATGGCACGGAGTGAGAGTGGTGCCACAGTCCGAAGTGAAAGGAGGGGCTTTTGTTTTATGACTTTCCAGTTGGTAGATGGTATCACAGTTCCTGTTGCGTTTTTATTTCATGATCTCTCACAGAAAGCGTGAATTCGGTATGAGCAGTAAGAACTGAGGCTGAGTCCTTGTCGCGGCAAGTTGGCAGAGGAGCCGACCGAGAGCCCAGACGAGACTGAGCACCGTCCGTTTGGGCCCGACCGGGCGTCACACGTCTGCTGCCTGGGACTGCGCCCACGGCGCTGCAAGGTGACGGACAGGCACGATTCTGACAGCAGCTACTTTGCTGAAGGCTGAATTCCTGTACAGGTATAACAATGGAAGTGTGGCTGGACATTGCCGAACTGTGCTCCTGAAAGCTCATGACCATCACCTTCATCCAGGAGCTGTGCTCCACTCAGATGTGCCCTGACAGTCTAGAGCGATCAGAAACTGAGACGTGGCAGAGAGAAAGGTGGTCCCTAGCCTTTGGGAGATGAGCTTACAATCAAATCACGTATCTTTGATCTGCAGAAGCATCTGTAAGTTATCTGAGGCAAAAACACCTGGACTTATTGGTAAGTAATGTCAATTCGATAAGAAACAAGGAGGAAGAGGCAATTCTGTGGAAGAAAGGGGAAAAATACAAGACCAGGCAAAATTGTGTTAAGGAAATAAAAAGGCCCATCACTTATAATAGTAGGTACTAAATAGAAATATTATAATCTAAGTATGAGTAAGAGTGGATTTAGCATGCATATTCAAGCGTATGTCTTACGTGAATTATAATTAGAACTTTAACAATATTCTGTTCTCAAATTTAAAGTTTTTTATATTTAACTGCTTATTGCAATTAATAAAACATTCTTATAAATGTTTACATATATTATGATAATAACAATACAACCTCATCTTAAACTTTTCTTGGTCCATTTTATAGATCCCAACTTTTCCCTTGCTTCAAACTAGTAATTATACTCAGAAGTTTTTCAGGAATCTCAGCAAATGACCACTCACTTATTTTTTTTCCATAGGGTGTGTGTGCTCCCTGAAGAAAGAGAGAGAGCGAGACAGTGAAAGGGAAAGTGATCTCTCAATCACCCCCTTAGGGGATGGCCGTGCCACAATTATCTTCTCCTCCCATTCTCTTCTGGGATTTCGGGCACACCCGTACATGTGTTTGGCATAATTTTCAAGTCCAGGTGTCAAACCTTGTTCAACTAAGTGGGAGTCCAACTCCTTAACCACTTTGCCACCTGTTGACCCCCACTTTTTTTTCTTTCCCTTTTATTCTCTCTCTCTCTAGCTATAGTAAAATCATGATTTGTGCATGCTTCCCAAATTTTTAAGTCCAAATTGTTAAGTGTATCCTGCTATTGATGACACAAGGGTCAACCTTGAGGTCATTTTGCAAGTGAGTAAACACCTGCCTTTTGATAAGAGGCTACTTGTCTTTGCAGAGAGTTATCATTTTGGTTGGCTTCTAATTATTCGCTATTTAGTTGTGCTTTAATTTCCCATGATCTTCAAGTGAGCTTCATTAAACTACCAACAATCAAACCTCGCGGAGCCACACTCCACTCTGGCTGAGCTGCCTCGCGTGCGTCGTAACACACAGCTTTGCCAATGTGCCCAGCCCGAGGTGTATTCCTAGGTTCTTCATCCAACGAGATTTTCAAACAAAGTCAAGTCACTTCTGGATACAGTCTTCCGTGCTTTCCAGACACACTGTACGGAGCACGGAGCAAAAGGGACTGATCTTTGGCTCTGGGCAGCCCTGGTTAACATGGAGTACAGGATGGAACTTGTAGATGCCCTCAGTGATCACTGTCCCTCTGCCCTCTGTGCACCATGGAGGACCAGGCCGCTAGTGTGAAAAGCGCAGCCCTGGACTCCGGAGGAAAGCACCCTGGCCGCTTCATGTGTGTTAATAGGCGTGCCAGTTGCCTCCCGACTGCCCAGAAGCCGTGGCGCCGTGGTCCCCTACAGTGTGGAAACTGATGCACTGGAGCACACAGTCATTTAGCTAAGGCAGGTGACACCCCACTGTCCCCACACCATGAGATGCCAAACTCTCAGAGCGCTCGTGGGTTTGGAAAAGTCAGAGGGATTTTCTTAGGTAGGCAAACAACATGGCTTAATTTAACTCCTTTTTTTTTTTTTTTTTGAAGTGGGTGAAAAAAAAAGAGTATTCCATTTGGACTTGGAAAAGACATTTTGTTTTTTTAGAAACTGTAATCACTCTATGAAGTGATGCAAAGCAAAGATTCATTTCATTTAATAAGAGAGCATGAATATTCATCACAACAACATTCGGTAATTAATATGACTTTATAGACATTTGCGATTTCTCGCACTCTTGTTAAATTCTCTCATTTAAGCAAATACAATTCTCACAATAACAGTGGGAGGCAGATACAGCCCCAGGATTAGAAATATTAAAGAGAGACAGTGAGGCCAGGTTACTTGTCTGGGGGTTCAGAAATAGTAATTGGCACAATAAGAATCCAAATCAGAGAAACATTTGCTAGAAAGGCACCAAGCATCTGCTGGTGCATTCGACAGGAGCTCGTCCGGAGTGAGGTGGTGTCCCACTGTAGTCTCGATCTGCATTTCACCGATGGTTAGAGATCTTGAGCATCTTTCATGTGCTTTTTGGTCTTTTGTTTATTTTGGGGGGGAGAGGAAAGAAGCATTTATGTAAGTCTTTTGCCCAGTTTTGAATCAGGTTGTTTGTTTCATTGTTGCCGAGTTTTAGAGTTATCTATGTATGCTGAGTATTAGTTTCTTATCAGATATATAGGGTGCAAACATTTTCTCTCACTCTGTGGATGAGTTTCTCCTTTTTTTGTTTTGTTATAGGGTGCATGTGCTCAATGGAAACAAAGACAGAGAGACAGAGAGACAGAGAGAGAAGGAAAGTGAGAAATCATCCCCTGGGGGCATGGCCACACTGCAACCCCTGCAACCTCCATTCTCCTCACAGGAATGCTTGGGCATGCGGGTACATGAGCCCAGTATCTGGGCTCAAGCCGCCCAGTCTGAGACTTGAACCTCACAGCTGCCTAACCACCATGCCACCAGCTAGCCACTCAATTCTTTTATTTTCTTTGGAAAATTTTTTGCTATAGGGTGCGTGCGCTCGCCAGAAAGACAGAGAGAAAGACAGAAAGTGAGAAGTC
>NW_006159999.1:1249445-1258218 GCF_000334495.1 Tupaia belangeri chinensis | reverse complement strand
GTTTAAGCCACCGGATCTGGGACGCGAACCACGGTCGACACATGAGAGTCCAGCGACATAGCCATTACGCTAACTGCTGGTCCCAGCCCCTCTATTCCCGATTCTTTCACTTGATAGTAATTTTTATGAAGTCAAACTTGCCTAATGTTTCTTTGTCGCTTCGCTCTCTGTCGCTCTCTCCAGCAAGTGCAGCTGCCCCATGGCAAAAAGACTCTTAAGTAAAAATAAATAAATGAATAAATAAATAAATAAAGCAAATGTATTTTCTTTCTCAAAAAGACTCTTAAGTAAAAATAAATAAATAAATAAATAAATGAATAAATAAATAAATAAAACAAATGTGATAAAGTGCGTGGATTAATATCTATATGTCCAATCATCTTTGCATTAAGAAATGCACACCATTTACTTATGGTGTCCAGCTCTCTTCGTATGCTACTCCGGTGGATATGCTCGTATTTTGTTGGTGGTTTTTACACCATAGTATATGCGATATCAGTCTGTAATTTCCTTTTGTGGCAATGTCTTTATCCGGCTCTGATGCCTGTTTCATCTTAATGAATTCAGGCAGCTATAGCAAAATACTTTAGACTGAGTAACCACCCAACAGAAAGGTATTGCTTGCAGTTCTGGAGGCTACAAAGTTCAACGTCAAGGTTTACTCTTTTAGTAGTTGGCAAGTAAATGTGAATTTCTCCCAGGGCTAATGCTGCTGAACAGAATAGCTTGCTCTCACTTGGCCATTTGTATACGTTCTTCCGGGAAGTGTTACTTTTCTGTGTTAAATTGATTCATATTTTTTAAAAATTAGATGTAAGTTTATATACAATAACATTTTCCTGTTTCAGTGTACAATTCTGTGGGTTTCAACAAACGCCTATCGTAATGCCAAGGCTGCTAGACTCAAGGCATGAAGGAGTCGCATGTTCCCCCAAATCATGCCTGTGCTTAGTCATCAACCCGTACCCTAATCCCACCTAGTCCTTCCTGCTCCTAAATCATTGCAATTTTTGAGGATGTCATATAAATTTTGATACAAAATATTCATTAACTTATTTCTGTGACTTGGCCTATTTATCCAAAGGTAACACTGTTGTTGAGGCCACAAGACTGTTTATTGCTGAGAAGAATCCCATTGTATAAATTGGTACACATTGACAGGTTTTGTTTGTTTGTCTTTAATTCATCAGTTGAAAGGCATTTAGGTTATCTCTGGGATATTTCGCGATGATGAATATAGCCGCTTTAGAAGTTGCGTTTTTTTGTGAGGGTGTAACTTTTTATTATGTGTGTAATAACTAGAATTGAATGAGGAGAGGGTAAGTGTATGTTGAACTTTATTAGAAATTGCCACACTAAATTTTCCAAGTGACTTTAAAATGTGACATTCACATCAGCAATGTGAGAATTCTAACTGCTTATCAGACTTAACAACATTTATTCTTTTTTTTTTTTTGAGAGGTTTTCGCTACAGGGCGTGTGCGCTCACCAGACAGACAGAGAAAGACAGAGAGACAGAAAGCGAGAAATCACCCCCCCCAGGGGGATGGCCATGCCACAATCTCTTCTCCTCCATTCTCTTCTTGGGATCTTGGGCACGCACGAACATGCGCCCGGCGTGAGTTTAAGCCACCAGGTCCGGGACGTGAACCGCGGTCGACTACGTGGGAGTCCAGCGACAGCCATTACGCTAACTGCTGGTTCCCAACATTTATTATATCAAGATTTTTTTCTCTAGTATATTTATGTTCTATAAATATTCTCTCCCAGTCCAGAACTTGTCTTTCCAGTGTCTCAGCAGCAAACATGAGAGCTTTTTCATTTAGTGGAAATAACAATTTATCAATTTAATCTTTCATGGACAATTCTTTATAGTGTGTATAATAAATCTCTTAATATCTGTGGGATGAATCATAACAACTTTTACTTTTTATTTGTTATTTCTCTCTTTTTTCTTGATTAGCCTACCTAGAGATTTATCCATGTTATCTTTTCAAAAATCGATTTTATTGATTTGTGGTTTTACTGATTTTCTGTTTTGTTTTCCTGGCTTCAATTCCATTGATTTCTGTACTAATTTTTATAATATCCTTCCCTCTGTTTTCTGTATGCTCATTTTGCCTTTCTAACCATAGTTTCTAAAATGGGAGATTACAATTTTGGCGTCGGATTAATCTTACTGTCTAATATCTGCATTTGGGGTTACACAATTTACTCTATGTACTGCTTTAGCGGTAGTCCACAAATGGTGCCATTTTTTTTTAATGTTGTTGTGTTGTTTTTGTTTTTGCCATAGGGAGCATCAGCTTGCTGGAGAGAGACACAGAGAGGAAAAGTGAGAGATCACTGTCTGGGATGGCCACGCCACAATCCCTTCTCCATTCTCTTCCTGACGTTAGCTCTGGGCACACATGCAAATGCACCCAGCATGATTTTCAAGCATCTGGGTCCAGGACCCAAACCTCGGTCAACCATGTAGGAGTTCAATACCTTTACCATGCCACCTGCTGGCCTTATGTTGCCAAGTTTTGTATTCATTACCCTATAGGTAAGGTGCTCCCACTGGTCTCTGGTTGCTTTGAGTATTTTTTCTTTTCTTTTCTTTTTTTAAAATTTATTCATTCATTCATTTATTTATTTTTAATCTGACCAGAGAGAGACACAGAGAGAAAGAGTGGGAAAGTGAGGAAGCAAGCCACCATGTCCGGGACTCGAACTGTGGTCGACCATGTGGGAGTGTCCAGCACCTTAACCATCATGCCACCCGCTGGCCCCAAGGATTTTTTTCTATATCTTTGGCTTTCTTTCTTTAGAGCGTTATGCCTACAACTGATGTCTTTGCTAGGTATCCTATTGTTCCCTCAGTTTCTAGAACCTATGGTTTGTTATTTCTCACCAATTCGAGGAGGAAAAGCCATTATTTCTTCAGTCTTTTTCTCTGACTCATTTTGTCTTTCTTCTCTTCTGGATATTCCAATTTTGTTTGGGTTTTCCTACTTGATATTGTTCCACAATACTCACATGTTCTGTTCTATTTCATTGTAACCTTTTTTCTCTTTGTGTTTCTATCTATGTAAATTGTACTGCTTCAACCTCAAGTTCATTTATCATTCCTTGAGTGTTATTAAATCTACCATGACCTCGCAAAAGCTAATGTTAATTTCTGTGAATTCTTTTTTTCCTCAGCCATTTTATCTTATTCTTTCTTACAGTTTTCTTCTCTGTGAAATCAGCTATCCTGCCATGCACGTTGTATGCCCTTTCCACTAGGGATTATTTTATATATGTTTAAAATCCATTTCTGTAATGGGAAGGGGGTTACCCTTGACAGGGTCCCACCGTACCAAGGTTGCCCCCTCAGCCTCTCACCATGCCCTCATCCTCCCAGCTAACCAGGATCACAGATGCCGAGGCATGCCCAGGCTGTTTAGGATAACCTGAGCTCTGAAACTGGTCCTCGCTGGTGGTTCCAGTACCACAAGTGGGTGTCCCACTGCCTGTGCCACTACAGCTCGGCCCTCACTGTAGTTCGCATCATGACTATCTGAAATGCCTTGTAAGTCTAACACCAATAACATGTATGAGACTCACCTGATAGCTCGACCTTCACTGTAGCTTCATGACTATCTGAAATGCCTTGTAAGTCTAACACCAATAACATGTATGAGACTCACCTGATAGCTCGGCCTTCACTGTAGCTTCATGACTATCTGAAATGCCTTGTAAGTTTAACACCAATAACATGTATGAGACTCACCTGATAGCTTCTTCTTCTAATGCATATTTCTATCCCTTTTCCAGGATTGAATTGAATCCACTATTATATATTCTCTTACCCCAGCTGCGGCATGGACCCACCCACGGTCCTGACATTGTTTTGAACCTTCTGCTCTAGAATTTAACGTTTCGTCCTTTGTCGCTTAGGTGGAGCAGGGTAGCTGGGGCTGGACAGACTTTTGGACAGTTATTTCACCAGGTAATATTTTCTCCCCTGCAGTCACATGCTCTGTAAGGGGGACACATCTCATGGGATTTCTCAGTAACTGCTGTTTCCTTCCTCCAGCCGGAATCATGGGAGGCAATTTCTTATTCCCCTCACGTGCAGCTGTGAGCACACCTGCTGGACTTTCTGGGGGAAGGGGGCAGTGCCTGACTACGACTGCTGCCCCTAGGGGTTCACTCATGCTAGCCCACACTTGGCCACTGGGACTCCTCTAAGACTTCTAGTCCAATACTTCAGCTGACTTACATGGTACCTATCGGCACTCGTTTTTATTTTAAATTTTACCAGAAGGTTTGTGTACTTGCCATAGAGAGGCGAGAGAGAGAAGGCAAGAAAGCACCCTACATGGGGGCATGGTCACACCGCAATCCCTTTTCTTCCGTCTCTCCCTCCTTTCGGGACTCTAGGCACACGTGTACGTGTGCCCCGTGTGTTTTCAAGCTGCCAGGTGCCGGACTAGACTATCTGGCTGGCCACGTGGGCTCTACCCTCCTTACCCAACACCCCTCAGCCTGGGCCCAGTGATCATCTTATGAAAATAGTGCTAGGGTCTCATGTCTCCCTGTAAGAATGAACGCTTAGAGTTTCCTTCCTGTGTATGCCCAAAAGGAAACCTAAAATTCGCTATTTTTGTCTATTATATATTTCCATTGTTAACTTCATTATGCTCATATTTTGCTTTAAAAGTGAGCATATGAGAATAAAGTAGTCTCTGTTATATACGTTCTACTGATATTGTCATCTGCTCTGTGCTACAGTTGTTCCTATTCCTTGGTGACTCTTCTTCATATATCTAGTAATTTCTATTGGATGTCAAAAACACAGAATGTTATGTTAATTTCTTTGAACTGAATTTATTGTGTTCTTTGTGAAAATTGTTGAATTTTGCCAAGCAGGCAGCTAAATTACTTAAGGATAAATAGGAGGGTTTTTTTCAAGGCTACATTTAAGCCCTTTAAAGTATATATTAAGTACAGACCAGCCCCATGGGCAGTGTTTAGGTGCTGCTCAGAGGACACCAGAGCCTGTGTGGCAGACCAGGATTAAAGCTCTGTCGGTTTGTTGCTAAGTGCACACGTGTGTTCCCAGGATCCTTACGGAATGGAGAATATGAGAAAACAGGACTGCAGACTGACCAGGCCCGCCCTGTTGGGACGTGCTCTCTGTCTCTCTCTCTCTCTCTCTCTCTCTCTCCCCTGCACACGCACACACACTCTGGCATGTTAAACAATGTGTACGTAGAGTAGCTGTTATGCTATGCAAATTCTCTGCCTCCCAAAACACCAACTTCTAAAATGTCCTTCTCCATGACCTCAACCGAGTGGCCAGTGTTTGATGAGGCTTTCTCTCTACTCTGGTTACAGGAAGCAAGACTTGCCTTGTAAGATCTCCAGCCTTGAGTAAACTATTTATCCTTAAGTAACATATTTTTTGTCTTTTCCTACAGAAATTAATTTTCCTGACAGTTCTTCCTTGGCCTTTTGACATGCAGAGGTGTGGACTGGCATTCAGTCAGAGACATGAGGGGTTCGTATCTTTAGTGACTCTCAGTAAGATCTAGTTATCTGAAATCCCCCAAATCTCAAAAGCAGCAATGAACAAAAACAACCCATCACTTACAAAAGAACCTTAATAAGGTTAACCACACACTTTTCAACAGAGACAATGGTAGTCAGAAGGCAGTTGAATGCCATATTCAAACTTACTAAAGAAATAAAAAGCTTGGGTCAGCTCTTTACCACAGCACCCTGCCACCTCCGCATGCAGAGGTCAACATGACAACACAAGACTATGACCAATTAGGGAAACAGGATGCCACCAAAAATACTAGTAAAGCTTTAGTGATGGACCCAGAAGTAACAAAGAATTCCAAATAATTCTCTTAAATTCAGGGAACTACAAGGAGATATGGATAGACAATTAAATAAAATTGGCAAAACAATTCATGAGCAAAAAGAGTTTGACAAGGAAATAGGAACCATTCAGAAACAAACAAAACAAAACAAAACAAAACAAACGAACGAACAAAAAGAACAGAAATTCTAGGGATTAAAAAATGTAATAACTGGGGCCAGCAGGTGGCATGGAGGTTAAGGCACTGGCCTCTTACAGGGCTGACAGTGATCTGAGTCCCGGGCCCAGTGGCTTGAAACTCAGCTGGTCGTGTGTGCATGCATGCCCGGAATCCTGAGAAGAGAATGGAGGAGAAGGGACTGTGGCGTGGTCATCCTCCCTAGGGGGTGATTTCTCACTTTCTGTCTTTCTGGTAGGCTCACATGCCCTACAGCAAGAATCTCTCCTAACTATATATAAACATATATATATATAACAACCAAAACACAAATACCTAGAAGTTTTCAGCAGCAAATTCAGTAAATTTTGGAACAGTATATTGGAAATGATCAAATCAGAGGAGAAAAAAATAAAGAAGGAAAGAAAGAGAAAGAAAAAAGAAAGAAAGAAGAAAGGAAGAAAAAAGAAAGAAGAGTAGACAAGATCTACAGGAATTGAGAAACCATCAAGCAACCTAACTTCTGTAGAACACGTGCTTCCCAAGGAAGGAAAAAGTAAGAGTGAGGGAGTATATATGAGGAAATAGTGACTGAAATTTTCTCAAATCTGAGGAAAAACAACGGCATCTAGGTAAAGGAAGCTCAGAGCAGGCAAATTCAACACAAACAAAAGCTCATCTAGACACATCATAATCCAATTTTCAACAAATGAAAGAGAGAGAATACTGAAAACAGAAATAAATACTGGGTTGTCAGGAAGGTCATGACACATTTTTGCAGAGAAGAACACATCGCAACCTTTCCGTCAACCCAATATATCGCAAATAAGGGACCTTCAATACAGCTTTTTATTTTTAAATAATTATTTATTTAATTGTATTTATTCATTCTTTTTTTTTTTTGAATTTGACCAGAAAGGCAGAGAGAGAGAGAGAGAGAGAAAGTGAGAAAGCAAGCCACCAGGTCTGAGACTTGAACCGTGCTCAGCCACGTGGGAGTCCAGTGCCCTTATCCACCACGCCACCTGCCAGCCCCGTGATACAGCCTTTACTGGCTTTTTTCGTAGCAACCTGCAGGCCAGGAGACAGTGGAAAGAAATATTCAAATTGCTGAGAGGAAACCATCTGCCAGGTAAGGCCACTGTGCCCAGTCAAGTTACCCTTCAAAAACGGGGCAGAAATCATAACTTTCTCCCACAAATGTAAACTAAGAGTTCCTCACCTGTAGATTCACCTCACAGGAATTGATAAAAGAATTTGTTTAAGATGAAATAAAATGCCTCTAATTAATACAAAAATATCCCCTCGGAATACAAGTAGTACATAGTGACACAAGAATTCCCTAATGCCGTGAGGGGGCTCTGTAAAGAAATTATACCCCTACTAAGAAGTGCTGAAGAGAAAACTATTGAAAACAATCGTTGCTACAACAAGTTGTTGAAGGATACGAATTACAAATGCATGTGTAAATTTTGACATAAAAATCATAAAATGTGAGGGAGGGTAAGGGGGAAAACTGCAGAGTTTTATTATACAATTAAAGACAAGTTGTTATCAACTCAAAGCAGCTCTTTTTTATTTATTTATTTAATTTATTTTTTTGGAGAGGTTTTTGCTATAGGGACGTGTGCGCTCGCCAGCCAGACAGAGACAGACAGAGAGAGACAGAAAGCGAGAAATCACACCCCCAGGGGGGATGGCCACACTGCAATCCCTTCTCCTCCATTCTCCTCTCGGGATCTTGGGCACGCATGCACACGCGCCCGGCCTGAGTTTTAAGCCACCGGGTCCGGGATGGGAACTGCGGTCGACTACATGGGAGTCCAGCGACATAGCCAGTACGCTAACTGCTGGTCCCAAAGCAGCTCTTTTCAAGGAAAAGATATTTCACAGTAATCCCAGAGCATAAACCTATGGTAGTTGCACAAAAGATAAAAATAATTAATTCGAAGCATGTAACCACAGAAAACCATGAAATCAGAAAAGAAAATAGCCAAGAACAGAAGAAACAAAACTTCTCGAGCAGAGAACGGAGCGTAAGGCAGCAAGCCCTCCTGTCAGCCGCCACTCCCATGGCAAGCTGCTTACATTCTCCATAACAAGCCACTACGTGGCTGAAAGGGAAAAACGAGAACCAATGATGCCCTCTCTACCGGCCTCCCTCTGTGTCAGTAAGCACACGTAGACTGGAGGTGGAGGGGTGGGAAGAGAGATTCCATGCGACGGAAACCAAGCTAGAGCAGGAGCAGCCGTACCAGGTGACAGAGGTTTATCAAAACTGACAGATCCAAAGCAGCTGAGAAGATTATTCATAATGACAAACAAGTTGATTCACCAAGAACACATGAACATTCGTAAAGGCTGTAAATATCCGATATGGGAGCGCACATACACACACACACACACATATGATCAATAATTATTTCATTAACTTTATTTATTTATTTGTTTATTTATTTTAATTTGACCACAGAGGGACAGAGCGAGAGTGAGAGAGAGAGAGAAAATGAGAAAGCAAGTTGCTAGGCCTGGGACTCGATCTGTAGTCACCCGTGTGAGTTCAGTGCCCCTAACCCCCATATCACCTGCCGGCTCTGCACCAAAATATATGAAATAATCTGAAAGGAAAGACAGACCAAACTAGCTTAGTAATAGGGGATCTCAATACCTGACTTCCAACGATAAATAGATCATGTAGAAACAGAATCAATAAGGAAACTTCAAACTTAAATTACACCTTAGACCAAATGAACAGACAG
>NW_006159999.1:1245158-1249408 GCF_000334495.1 Tupaia belangeri chinensis | reverse complement strand
ATCCAACAACAGAAAAATACATAGTTTTTTCAAGAGTAAAAGAAATATTCTCCAGAATTAATTATCTTTTGGGGCACAACATAAATTTTAACACATTAAGAGAGGATTGAAATAATATCAACTATTATTTTGGATCACAGGCTAGTGAAACTAAAAAGCAATAATAGAAGAAATATTGGAAAACATACAGAAATGAAAAAAGAATCAAGAAAAGGAAAAGGCCAGCCACAGAATTAGAGAAAACAGTTGCATGTTTAACAGTTAATATGTTAAATGATTAGCATCTGAAATATGTGAGAAACTTCTGCAATTCAATGGGCAAATATTAATAACAATATTATTAAAGATAGAAAAGGTATTGAGCAGGCGTTTCTCTAAGGAGAACATCCAACTGGCTGGCAGATCTAAGAAAGGTTTTTCACCATCACTAACCACAGATGAGCGATAATGAACATGTCATGTGACATACAATGTGTGACATCCACACAGAATGAAAGAAAGCCTGCCATCCGTGACAGCATGGGCGGACCTCGAGGACGTCATGCTGAGTGAAGCAAGCCAGATACTGAAGGACAAATACTCCTCAAACCACTTGTATGAGGAACCCAAAATAGTCCAACTCATAGACGCAGAAAGGAGAATGGTGGTTGTCAGGGCCGGCAGGAGGTGTGATGGTTGAAGTGCTGAGCTCCCACTCCTCAACTCTGGTTCAAATCCTGGGTATGGCAGCTTGCTTTCCCTTTTCTCTCTCTGGTCAAATTAAATACTACTACTAATAACGATAAGTAAAATTAAATAATTAATTCTTAAAATAAAAAGAATGGAGGGACCAGCAGTTAGCGTAATGGCTATGTCGCTGGACTCTCATGTAGTTGACCGCGGTTCGCGTCCCGAACCCAGTGGCTTAAAACTCACGCTGGGAGTGTGTGCATGTGTGCCCAAGATCCCGAGAGGAGAACAGAGGAGAAGGGATTGCGGCGTGGCCATCACCCCGGGGGTGATTTCTCACTTTCTGTCTCTCTGTCTCTGTCTGTCTGGCGAGCACACATGACCTACAGCAAAAACCTCTCCAAAATTAAAAAATAATAGAATGGTGGTTGTCAGTGATTTGGAGAAAGAGAAGCAGGCAGGTGTTACGTGAAGGGCGCTAGGCTTCTGTTATACAAAATGAGTTGGTCCCAGGGGGTTACCGTACAGGGAGTGCTTATGGTAAACAATACTATGTAATATACTTAAAATGTGCAGAGTGTAGGTCTTTTGTTCAGTATTTTTATCACAAATCATAATAAAGAGAGTGGGCAGAAACTGTAGAAAAAATAGATTTATTTATCACATAAATTGTGGGAGTTTCACTGTCCAAATTATGTTGTAAACCAGTAAACTGTGTACATTAAATATGGACAAATTTTTGTGTATCAATTTTCCTTAATGAAGTGGCATACATTTTTAAAAAATACAAAACGAACAGTAAAAAAATGACTATTGGGTGAGACCAGCAGGTGGTCTGCAGTTAGAGTCCCAGAGCAGCAGTTCAAACAATATCCCAGGCTCATGTGCGAGCATGCCCAAAACCCCCAGGGGGGACAGGAGGCGAAGGGACTGTGGCCTGGCCATACACTCTGGGGGTGATTTCTACTTTTCCCCTCTCTGACTCTATCCTGCAAAATGCAGGTGCTTCGTAGCAAAAAAAAACCAAACAAACAAAATAGGATTTTCCAGGCTTAAGTAATCTTAGGAGCAGCATACTGCTGTGCTTTTAAAGTACCGTCAGGATTAGGTACAAATGAAAAGTTACATGCACATTACTGCGGTTGTTACAGGTAGTAAGACAGGTGCGAATGGCGACACTGATACATGGCTTCTGGCTAGCCGGGGCTGCAGTCAGACCCTGGGTGGCGAGAGGGAGAGAGGTTATCTAACCTCCACCCAAACCACCATTAGAGAGCCCGGGACTGTAACCCTCTTCCTTTCCTCCAGCAACATGTGCACACACAGGCACTGACTCAGGCGCTAGACCGCTGTGGGAAAAAGAACCCCTCTATGCATGCTCACACGCTCAAAGCCCATCCTGGGTGTGGACGGACTTCTCCCTACTGGGCACTTGGGTTCCCTTACCAGGTAAGGAGTGTGCAACCTCAGAAGGAGCCTTAGGAACAAACAATAGAGACGGTTATGATGAGGGGATTTAGGAGGTCTGCTCCTAAATATTCATGGCAAGACCCCCCCCACCACCACCACCGCAATAACGTTACACCTAACCCCATTCCCCGGGGCAGTTGTTGCCTGGTGGCTCACCCACACACATCTCTCAAGGGTACACTGTACTAATAAAATTTCTCTTTTCATTTTTCTAACAGCTGTGCTTCTTTTTGTATCTCAGGATGGGTATTTATCTTAGAAAATCTCAGTCCAAGAACTGAGGATCCCATCCCAGTTCCCTGTCTTAAAACATACTCACCTGTAAACCAGTCTAGCCAGCCTTCAAATCTGCGGTATTAGAAACGTTATCATCATACAGATAGTGCTTAAAATGAATGTGGAATAAATTAAAGTGATTTGATTTATGGGTTTCTAATATCTCCTTCAAAATATTAATAACATCTAAGCAAAAGGTAAAGTGTATGTGAAAGAAGGAATGGTACTGACTGATACACTCGATTTTCCTTACTTTTTCACGGAGTTGGAAAATAGTTTAATGACATCTTCTTGGAGTTGGAAAAATGGAATCGGTATTTCCTCAAAGCTTTAAATACATACTTTAGAGTGCTTATAGATTTCTTGACAATTTCCAATTATCAAAGAGAAATTTTAATACTCAAGAGTCATGACATCTGTTTCAATGATTAAGGTCACACAGGAAGAGGTATAAATTCTGACGTGGGTCTCTACTAAGTCTCTCACTTGGGCTGTATTTCTTAACTTATTTCATAGAAAAAGATTTCACCTGTAAAAGAGGGTTACTTGGTTACTACCTGTTACTTCCCTGAGGTTAATCACGTCAGTTGTCAGTCATTATGCCTGGTTCAGGCAATAGTCACAATAAATACTAGAGTTTCTTCTTTCTAACTTTAATATTATAATCTCAGGAGCCCGTAGAGCAAATTCTGAGCCAGGGGCTTCAGTCAAAGAAAATTAGTATTATTTTCTCAAATTTATTCAAAGAAAATTAGTATTATTTTCTCAAATTTTGTTACATAAAACTGATAAAATATATGACCTAACATTTGGAAAAAATGTAAGTCCAAAGGATTTA
The DNA here is from genome assembly GCF_000334495.1 of Tupaia belangeri chinensis. NCBI lineage: Eukaryota > Metazoa > Chordata > Mammalia > Scandentia > Tupaiidae > Tupaia > Tupaia belangeri. The sequence continues at coordinate 1,246,155 of NW_006159999.1, read as the reverse complement.
TCCAAAAGTCTAGGTAAGAGGCTTAGTTTTGCATTGTACTGATCAATAAAAGGAATGGGCAAACTAATCAACAGAAGACGGTGTGATGACACCCTCGTTTACCCTCTGGTCGGAATCCCTTCATTCTTGCGCCCCTCCCTCCTAGCACGGAGTGATGATTGGGCTCGAAGTGTCTGGTGGGTTTAGATAAGCTCTTCGAAGGCTGTGCACTGACCGCAAGCAGCTGCTACTCCTCACACAGCAAAACGACTTTGGAGAGGTACCTGACCAGCCCACTGCGGGTAGACGTCTGTTCCTCTTTCTGAAGTCTGCCTGATAAAAGTACAATGAGGAAGTGTCAATCTCCATTCTTCCGACCAGCCAAAGCCATGAATTCTATTTTTGGTTTGTTGATTTTTTTCCTTTCATTTATTTATTTTTACATTTTTCCACAAACATTTACTGTAATTACATAGCAAAAAAATTTAGCTCATACTCCATAATTCTTGACAGTTTACAAACAACTTTCAAAATTTCAAAATACTGAATTTTAAACATAATGTTTAAAATATGTCTTTATATACACAAAGCCATGAATTCTATGAACTGCAGGCCATACGGACTTCAGGCGTCAACCGAGGATGATAAACGTCCCGAATGTGGACGCCTGACTGCTGCTACGGTGGGTTTCAGAGTGGGCCATCACCTTGTCTAGATTGTCACTGTGCGTTTCTAGTCATCATCATATTATATGAGAAAGGGAAACCGAGAGGAAATAAGAGCTGGGTGAAGGAGACACCGCGTGGCAGAGATGTTCGATGATTTTAGTGAAGCCCGTAAGAACGGCACCTGCGAAAGGTCTCCTCACATATGAGCATCTGGGGACATGTCACGCTTGTCCCCACACACTTACTCTGGGTATTTTCACCTCGTAAGCCGAAATGGAGACAAGAGTATTGCAAAAGGATGACGTAAGTCATTACAAATTCCAGAAATAACATTCAGGCTTTATAGGTCT
>NW_006159999.1:1239182-1245127 GCF_000334495.1 Tupaia belangeri chinensis | reverse complement strand
ATGTTTTCCCCCCAAAAAAAAAAAAAAAAAAAAAAAAAAAAAAAAAAATCAGAAGTAATCCTTTCATTCATTTAGGGCCCCAACAGCCTTCAAATATCTGTTACATGGCAAACCCCTGTAAGATGTCAAAAGTGAGAAATAAGGTAACCAAGTATCTGCCGTTGGGTTTCTTAAGACAAGTAATGGAGACATTATACATATCTTCCTCCTTAAAGAAGACATTCCCAAATGATGCTACAGGAGATAAACATCTCTTTTTGCAGTCTTTTAAACTACAGAGAACGCATTCGGTGACCACTGAGAAAGAAGTCAGTACAGGCTGATAGTATGTATCAGGGAGACGCTTGCAAATGTGGCAGGACTTGGATCTCAAATGTAGACAAGATAGTATTGTTATTATTATTATTATTATTATTATTTTAGAGTTTTTTTGCTATAGGGCACATGCACTCGCCAGAGAAACAGAAAGACACAGAAAGACAGAAAGCGAGAAATCACCCCCCAGGGGGATGGCCATGCCGCAATCCCTTCTCCTTCATTCTCCTCTCGGGATCTTGGGCATGCATGCACATGCACCTGGCGTGAGTTTAAGTCCCCGAGTCCAGGACTCGAACTGCAGCCGACTACATGGAAGTCCAGCGACATAGCCATTATGCTAACTGCTGGACCCTAGACTAGATATTTTTGAAACTGAGCATCAGCTCAATTTATGGGAAGAATGTCCACTGTTGTATTTCAGACATGAAATGGAGAGAAAAACCTAATCAGGGAGGATACTGAACATTTTATTCCAAGAGATTGGAGGCTCATGAAAATCAGACCAGAACGCATGTTCCTCGTTCTGCAACAGGGGTCATTAACACTTTTTGGAGAAATAAATGATACCCTCTCGATCTTGTAGTTGTAAATAGTCTCAATTTTCCAAAGGCATTGAAGAAAGTATTTAAAAAGCAGTTACTGGGCTGGTTCTGCAGCGCAGAGGAAGCCGGATCCCGTAGAGCCAACTGCACGTTCGAGACCCGCCACGGGAGCTCGAGGAACACACCAGTACACGTGCGTTCAGCCCAGATCCTGACAAACGGAACAAATGGAGGAACAAGGATTGTGTCCTGTGCAAGTGTTCTAGGAAGGAGTGACTTCTCCCTCTGGCCATTAGTAAATACACAAAAAGAAACTGTTTACGTGATACGTAGTAATTTCGCAACCGAACCTTCTTACCGATCACTTGGAGTTTTGATGACTCTGTACTGACACCTTCTTAAGGCTCAATTGTCACATCAGCTTGGATACTTTATCATTAGCCTCTCTGCTTTGCCAGATGAGAGGTTTCTTCATTTTGTTTGTTTTGAAGAATAGCCACCCTCATCCTCAACTAGAGAAGGTCAGCTTTCGTATATTTCACCCTTAAAATTTTAAACACGCGACTGTCTAAGTTTTAAGCAAAACTAAATAACAAGATGTATGCAGAAATGGACTCCTTTATTACATTACTTTAGCGAAAGTTTCTCACTCTCTTCATTCTATGCTCCTGATGAGTTGACGTCCTTCTCCTTCATTTCAGTTTGCCTGCTCATTGTGTTCTGGTGAGAATGAACACTCTGCTTCCCATGACATTAACCCTACAAAGCAGTCACCCGGCACCGTTCTTTCAGTAGTAACTGAGACCACTCAGCCTCCTTTCACTCAGAAGGCCTGTCCATTCATTCGTGTGTACTAGACAGAAAACCGGTCTTTATTTTATTTTACTTTGTTTTTGCCACAGGGCATGTGCACACACCAGAGAGCGACAGATGGAGAAGAAGCCACACTGCCACAGGGCATGTGCACACACCAGAGAGCGACAGAGGAAAAAAGTGGGAAGCCACGCCCCTCTCCAGGGGGCTGGCCATGCTGCAGTCCCTTCTCCTTTCTCCTCTCGGGAGTTGGGAGGCACACACACATGCACCTGGTGTGATTTTCAGGCCACTGGGTCTGGGACTCGAATTCCTGTTGGCTATGTAGGAGTCCAGGGTCTTAACCACCATGCCATTGACTGATCCTGAAACAGATCTTTAAATCGGCATTTCTGTTTCCTTGAGAGGCAAACATCAAGGACTGCGCTTTGTATGTCTATGTGATGACAAGCTACATTTAAATACAGCAAATGCCAAAGATGACGATTCTACTTAATCGCCTCAGACTACGTTAAAGCAAATGTTCTTGTGATGGGGGCTGTTCTTAGCCTAGACGGGGTTGTCCCTGTGTCATAATGGCCGTACTGGCCCCTAGGAGGCGCTGTCTAACAGGTGAGTGCAACAACTCTTCTTCACCATCTTGGCGATTTTATTGTCGGGTGCTATGCCTAATAAACAGAAGTCAGGGCCTCACCTAAGCTTTCTGTTGGAGTGGCTGCAATGATGATTGTTATTTTTTTTGGGGGGGAGAGGTTTTTGCTATAGGGCGCATGCGCTCACCAGACAGACAGAGAGAGACAGAGAGACAGAAAGCGAGAAATCACCCCCCAGGGGGGATGGCCACACCGCAATCCCTTCTCCTCCATTCTTCTCTCGGGATCTTGGGCGCGCACGCACATGCGCCCGGCGTGAGTTTTAAGCCACCAGGTCCAGGATGCGAATTGCGGTCGACTACATGGGAGTCCAGCGACATAGCCATTGCGCTAACTGCTGGTCCTGCGATGATTATTTTTGTTGTCATGATTTTTCTGTAGCTGTCATTGCCTCTCAGCAGACCCACGGTTTTATAGAGACATCATGCTGTCATACATGTTGGTAGAATTTGTATTTTTCCTACGAACGTTACAGGGTCTTCTGGTAGGAAACAATTCCTTATGTGATTTAAGAAAGAGGAAGCAATATTTACTGAAGTAGTTGAAAGTAAGTTTCTCATTTATTATTGGATTGTATCATCAGACCGACTGCTTACAGTTTCAGTGGACAGCTATGGATTTTGTGACCTGTACCTACTCAGACCAAGTAGATCTCGAAAGTATATATAGTTTGCGTCTTTTCCCTTCGCCTGCTCTTCCTCTTCTTCCGTGTACGGATTGATATCATAGACACTTCAATCTGGGCAGTAGTCTACTCTGAGCTCCGCCATTTCTATAAATCTGGATCGTTCGGCGTTGTTTATCACCCTCAGAGCGACCCCATTCTTCATACTAAACAATGACCTTTACATTCCCAAAGTGGCTTTCCTTGACCGGTCAGAAGACAAATGTGTTCTCTTATTTCACACCATTTTTTACTCCTACACCGCCGTCGGAGGATACCCTCGGAAAAGATTGAGTCAAAGGTCATCTGAGGCTGATGCTCTTCGTCGAGACCTTCACCCTGCTGGCGGACGCGTCGTCCAGAGCGGAAACTTCTGTGTTTTCCTGCTCAGGCTGTTCTGGGAACACTGGTGTAAACTGATTTACTGACACTGTGATGGCTGCCCCGGGGGCTTCACGGGGTCCCGAGGCTGGTCCTCGCCAAGGCGACCTCTTTAATTAATCGACCTCTTTGTTCCCTTTCTGCAGCTTCGGGGAAGATAGTTCTTAGAGTTTTTGAGCATACCCACAGTTTTGCAATGTATTTAACTGATTACTATTATTATATTATTATTAGGGTTTTGCCATAGGCTCTTGAGCTCACCAGACAGAGACAGAGACAGAGCGAGGGAAAGTGAAAAATCACCCTCCTGGGGAGGTGGTGGCCACCCATCCATACTCCTCCGAGTATTTTGGGCTTGCATGCACATCCAGCGTGATTTTTAAGCCACCAAGTCCAGGACTCAAACCACAATCGGGCATGTGGGAGTCTAGCATCTTAACCACCTGCTGGATCAATTGATGTTTTTTCTTCTTTTCTGTCCATGCTTCTTATATTAAGCATTTTTTATTGATAAGTTTCCAGGTTGCTAACTTGTTTTCTCTCTTAAATATTTTATTTTTGTATTTATTTATTTTTTAATTTGACCAGAGAGGGACAGAGAAAGAGGGAAAGTGAGAAAGCAAGCCGCCAGGTCCAGGACTTGAACTGCGGTGGACCATGTGGGTGTCCAGCACCCTTAAATACCATGCCATCTGCCAGCCCTGAGTTTGCTAACTTGTTTTCTGTTGTAGCCAATTTGTTGCCCAAGTTACATGAAGTCAAAATTCTCATAGACTGTACTTTGCAAATCTAGAATATTGATTCATTCTTTCATTTAAGGTTCCAACTGTCTACTGTAATTCACCATTTCCTGTTTTAACTCTTTTCCATTTTCTTTGACATATTTACAGTGTATCTATTCATTTCTTCCCTGAGAGAGAAAGATGCAGAGAAAGTGAGAGAGCAGAAAGAGAGAGAGAGAGAGACAGATACTCCTGACAGGGTCTGCATGCCACGATCCACTCCCAACTCCTGCCAGCCCAGATCACAGACACAGTGACAGGCCTGGGCCATGGACACGGTGATAGGCCCAGGTCACAGACATGAGTCACAGACATAGTGACAGGCCCGGGTCACAGACACAGTGACAGGCCTGGGTCACAGATACAGTGACAGGCCCGGGTCACAGACAGTGACAGGCTCGGATCACAGGCACAGTGACAGGCCCGGGTCACAGACACAGTGACAGGCCTGGGTCACAGATACAGTGACAGGCCCGGGTCACAGACAGTGACAGGCCTGCCATGTAGAGGAGGCCCTCGGATGTGAACCTGGCACCTTTCCAGGTGGGTCCAGTTCTGTCACTGTCTGTCCCTCATTTATTGTGTTTACCATAGTTTTTAAAAAACAAATCAGCTCCCCGAGTACCGTATCTCACCAGGATACTGACCTGGCTGACGTCTCTCCTGGAATCTAAAGGGAGAGTGGTTGAGGTCACAGCTGTGTAGAGCTCTAGCGGCCGCTGTCTGCAGTCTCCTGTGGCCTGTGGCTTCCCCCGGGAGAGCTCCTCTCCTCCAGCACAGTGTGGCATCTGTCCCTCCAGACTGCTGGTGGGAGGGCATGTTCTCTTCTTTCCACATCTGGAATCAAAGAAGTTGGGTTTGCTGTTGCTACTCTTCCTAGCCAGAAACCTTTTTTTTTTCCTTTTTCCCCCTTTTCGTTCTTAAACAGACAGGATGAGGAATGATATCTCAAACCTTAGTCGGGGTTGCGTTGGAGTTACAGTAAGGCTTCAGTGCACTTTTATATTTTATTTTTGAAATTTTATATTTTCTTTTATTTTGCCAGAAGGTGCGTGAACTCACTGGAGAAAGTGATTGAGGGAAAGCAAAAAAACACCCACATGGAGTGTGGCCATGTTGTCATCCCCTCTCCTCCTTTGCTCCCTCCTTCCGGTATTTTGGGCATGCCTGCAGATGCACTTGGCATGTTTTTGAGTGTCTGAGTGTCAAACTTGAGTCATGCAGTCAAGCCATGTGAGGCCAGCCACCCTAACCGCCAGGACACAGGCCGGCCCTGCCCCTGCTGTAGAGCTACTTCTGTTGCATGGGCTCCTGAGGTTTTAATTAGGCGGCTGGCCTGCTCCTAGTTTGTTTTTTGTTTTCCCCAAGAGAGGGCCTCTCTTCCTAAAAGAAACTAGGTCCTTAAGCTTCACCCTAAATCCGGAACAGCTACCGGGGGAGAGTTGTTCCTGGTTTTAATTTATGATATGGAAACTCTGAGAAGGAACAGCAAATGAGGCGGAAGGCCAGGAAGCACAGCGGTGCAGGGACAGGCCGTGAGCATGTCCGAAGGAGGGGAGACGGCCGCTAGCAGGCGTCACCGGAGCTGCAAACACTTTGCTTGGTCTCTCTTACTCTCGTGTTGTTGAACCCGTGGACATACCGTGTGGATAATCCTCAGCACGTTTCCTTTCATCTTGGTGAGATCAATGATTGCGATTAGAAACTAGGTGTTTCTTTCTTTTTATTATTTTTAGGTTTTGTTTGCTTGCTTGTTTTTTTAGTATAGCGGGCATGTGCTTGCAAGAGAGAG
>NW_006159999.1:1225126-1238939 GCF_000334495.1 Tupaia belangeri chinensis | reverse complement strand
TAAAAGTAGCCACACAGCCCTGCTGGAGGGGAGGGTCACGCTGCAGTCTGCTCTCCTCCAGTCTCCGCAGGACGTGGGCATGTGCACACACGGTCCCAGAGCTCCAGCTCGGAACTCTGACCCTCCAGCCGTGCAGCTGGCCTGTGGGATCCAGCCGCCCAAACCTCATGGAACCTCGGGCCCAGAACCTACAGCTTTCAAAGTCCACACACATGAGAAATGGAGAATCTGAGAGTTTCTGTCTGTTTCAATCAATACACTGATTTACGCATTAACCTTTGTCCAAATAAACCAGGGAGATAATTAAGATTTATTTATAATTATTCTACTGACCTCTGTAATGAGAAGGTGAAGCAGATTTTTATTATTATTATTTAGTACTGTGTTTTAGTGGTTCTCTGCAAAATTTTGTATGACCTTTAGATTATAAACATTCATTATGGAAAAGTGCATATGGTCTAATGTCTTTTTGTGTAAACTGTTTTTTTCTTCATTTAATTCCTGACCCACATTTGTCATAAAAAATGAATTTGCTCGATTAACTTCTGACTGTAAACTCACTGATTACAATGTGTGACAGTGATTTGTCTCTTAGAGGTTTATGTTCTGGAAGCTTGGGTTCGGTTACTGTCTCCCGGCTTGAGAGGTGGTGACTTTTTTGTTTTGTTTTTTTTTTGTTGTTGTTTTAAAGAATTTTTTATTGAGACCAGAAGGTAATGTGATGGTTAAGGCTCTGGACTCCCACATGTTCAATTATGGTTTGAATCCCAGAACTGGTGGCTCGCTTTCTCACTTTTCCTTTCCCTCTCTGATCAAGTTAAAAAAACAATAATAATAAATCAAACTAAATAAATCATTCTTTTTTATTCAATTTTACTTATTATTATTATTTTAACTTGCTACAGGGCACACACACACTCACCAGAGAGAGACCCATGGAGGGTGAGGGGTGGGGAAGTGAGAAAGCCAGGCGTGAAGTCTGGGACTTGAACTGGGCAGCCATGTGGGAGTCCAGTGCCTCAGGCTGCGTGCTGTCTGCTGGCCCTGAGTGGTGACATTTTTAACATGGGGGTTAGGGAACATGGGAGGGAACTGTCCATTGGGCAAGAAGCATGAGAGAGACAAACAAGAACTGGAAAAGTTCATGTCCTCTTCCTTCCTCTCTCTCTTCCCAGGCACTGCCCTGTGCTCCCCCCTCAGCATGCTGCCCGTCAGCACCAGAGGCCAGCCAGAGGACAGTCCTGTGCTCTTGGACTTCCCACTCACCAGGACCGTGAGCCAAATAAACCTCTATTCTTGTTTAAAGAATTTTTGCCAAAGGTGACATGTGCTTACCAGCAAGAATTGGAGGGGGGAGAATGGGAAAATACTCTACAGGGAATGTTCACACCACAATCCCTTCTCCTCCATTCCTTCCTCCTGTGGGGATTTTGGGCACATGTGTGTGCACACCAGGTATGTTCCTCAAGCTGCTCGTCCCTGTCTTACACCCTGCATTCAGTCCTATAGGGAGCCTTAACCACTGCTCCACAGGCTGGCTCGAACCTCCATTCTTAATAAATCACACAGGCTCTGCTTGCTAAGCAACACAATAAGGCACTGATACACTGATGAACTTTAAAAAGTATCTGATCAATGTAAAAGGCTTTGTATCTAAAATGATTTATTTTAGTAAATTAAAAAGAAATATATGATTCTATAAATTTTAAAACTTAATATGAAACATTATCTACTCGTAAGGTTAACTTTTGAGAAAAGAGAATCGTCTTCCTGTGGGTCTGGTGCGGGCACAGTGGTGGCCTGGCTGGACACGCATGGAAAAGGGTCTTCTTTCCTGTCCCAGGACCTTCTGGAGCACACGGGGTGCACACATGTGCCTGCGATTCAGGCCAGATGAGGCTTTGGTGGGTTGCTGTGTGGAGACCTTTGATGGTACCTCTCTCTCTCTCTCATATGAATAACCTTTATTATAGCTGAATTTAATTTAATTTATTTTTTAGAGATTTTTAACTATAGGCCCTTATGTTCACCAGAGACAGAGAGAGAGACAGACAGAGAGAGAAAATGAGAAACTATCTTCCATGGTGGTGGCCACATCATAATCCCTTCTCCTCCATTCTCTTCTTGGGATTTTGGGCATGCACACACACGCACCTGCTGTGAGTTTGAAGCCACTAGATCTGGGACTTGAACTGTATTTGACCATGTGGGAGTCTAGTGCCTTAACCACTATGGCACCTCCTGGCCCCTGAATTAAAAAGAGAGATGGAGGGGACAGCAGATGGCAGCCATGGTTCAAGTCCCAAACCTGGTGGCTTGAAAATCATGCCAGATGCGTGTGCGTGTATGCCTAAGATCTTGGGAGGAAAATGGAGGAGAAGGGATTGTAGCATGGCCATCTTCCTTGGGCGGGTGATTTCTCACTTTCCCTCTCACTTTCTGTCTCTCTCCAGTGAGCACATGTGCCCCAAGGCAAAAATCTCTAAAGCAAAACAAAAACAAACAAAAAAAGAGAAAGAGCTTTCTATTCTTAAACTGTCTTGACTTAATTTTGTCAACATGGAGCCCTATTGTCAAAAGAGTATTGATGAGGAAGACGGCTTTCTCCTGATGCCGTCTCTCGTTTCTATTTCCTGATGAATAGCTGTATTACACGTTTCCCCAGGAAGAACCGTGCACTTTATTCATGCCCGTGTGGGTATGGTCTGTGTGTCCCCACTCACTCGTTCATCTAAAGAGAAACCACAGTGTGAACTACAGTTCCACAAACACTCTGATGACCTTTCCACTACAGTCATGAAGCACATTACAGTACAAATAAAACTGATGCTCGCCGAAGTGTGACGTTGAATCCAATCTCATTTGTTCAAAACGAATCATCTCAATTATTCTGAAAATAAAATATCTGTGGATGTGCTATGCAAGCCACCTCCTCCAAACCTTCGTAGTCACGACTTCGTTTCAGAACTAGGGTGATCTCCCGGAGGCTCTGAAAAATCTGACCTTGTCATATTGACAAGCCAAATCAAATTCACATTTGAAATGAGAAAATGTAAAACTACAGTCGGTCTCTAGAATCACCCATCCTCCTGTTGAACACTCTGGAGAAAAGACTTTGGACTGCTGGTCGTAGTGGGGATGAGGATTCAGGGGCCTACACAGGGCAACAATTTGGTTGGCCAGAACTCTCAGGTATTATTTTCCTATAGTTTAGGCTATTTTCTTTTTAATTGCTAGAGGGCACACACACACACACATATGCAGAGAGCAGAAGGAGGGAGAGAGGAAGGGAAGACCCCTCAAAGAGACATGGTCATGCCACAATCCCTTGGGCTCAGCTTCTCGATCCTTTTGGGACTTGGGGCACGCAGGCCCACTGTCTTTCAAGCCACGGAGGTTACGTTGTGACCCAGGCTGGCCATGAGGAACCTGGTTCCCCTAATCACTAGACCCCACAGCTATGGAAACCCTAAGCTTTTTTTTTTTTAATCCGTGCACCCCTTTTGTCTCCTTTGACTTTTTAAATATGGGAAAAATCATACCCCACTCTTCATCATGGAGTCCTTCCTAAATTATAATGAAAATTACATTCGCTTAACCCCCAAACACTAAAACACATGTAATAAAATGGCGTATTTTCAGGTGACATAGGGATAACGTTTTTCTTGAGGTCCACTTAGGATTAGCATTGTATACCATTCCTCCAGGATACTGGCTGAAACCTGATGGAAACGACCAAGCTAAACCTAACCAGGGTAATAACCCACAATCTCCTATTGATTGGAAGTAAATGTCAAAGTGATAAAAACTGATCAACTCTGCTTTACTCCATTGAAATGTTAAAAATTTCATAAACCTAAAATTCCACCAACAATAGTTGTCCTTACTTTAAGGACACTTGATATGGCCATTTTTATTATTCTATTAAATTTCCAGAATAATTTCTGGATTCATATGAGATGCCTATAAATGTCCCAACTTTATTGCTTTAAAAAAGGAAGGTTGCCAGAAAACGACTAATATTTCAAATATCTTTCATCTCTTATTAATTTTTTTTTAAAAAATCAGAAGTTTCCATATTAGGGGACAGTCTAAACTATTAATGCAAATGTCCCCAGATAAGTCAAGTGGTCAAATACAGGTAGTAGGTCATAATTATGTTGAAAATATATTCTATGCCAATCATTGCATTAAACATTTTTTATTTACAAAAACAAAGTGACTGTGAAGTGGTGAGTTATTTGTGAGGCATTACTGCCTGGGAAGATTTTTATGGAGCTTGAAATTTACGGTGAGTCGACCTTAGTTACCCTCACATTCTTCTAGAAGGAAAGGCAATAAATCTCCCGGTGTACGTACAGTCTCAGTGTGACAGTTCGTTGTATCAAGGTGGTGTATAAAAATCTCCAAGCTGTTTATTGAAATATTCTCCATTCCACTCAGAAGTAGAAAGCTCTGATTATGAATCAACTTGATTTAAAGATATTGGTCTCCTTCTTTTATTCTTTTTTTTTAACCTATAATTCAAGAAATACAAGCATACACGCAACAATGTGGCTAGTTAAACAATATCTTATTGTCAGTGTAGTAAAAGAATTATAAGACAAGACTTCAGGCTATACTGATTAGAATCTAAAATAAATTAAAAAAAAACATAAACTTGTAGTTAGTTTATAAAGAAAATGGGAACAGATGTTTAAAAAGTAATACAGAACAGAGGCCAGAGGATGACGTAATGGTTACATCGCTGGACTCCCACATATTCGACTGTGATTCAAGTCCCAGACCCGGAGACTTAAAACATACCAAACATGTGTGCATGCATACCAAAATTCTTGAGAGGAGACTAAAGAAGAAGGGATTGTGGTGTGGCCATTCCTCCTTAAAGATGATTTCTCACTTTCTATCTTTCTGTCTGTGTCTCTGGTGAATACACATACCCTATAGCAAAAAATACTATCTAAAAAAATAATAATAATACTGAACATATGACATGATTGTGTTTCAATATGCTTACAAATCCTCATGTGTTTGATTTTATTTACAATTCTTCCAATAACCTTTCCTTAATTAATAAGCAGATCTGTTTCCTGGTATCCTAGCTGACATCACATGAAGGATTGCTCATTTGGGTCATTCTTATCATTAACCTGAAAGGCAATTTGCAGGTGAGAAGGAAGAGACTGCTAGCTGCTCTTGAAATAAATCAGATGTAGGCTCCCAACATAGGTTTCTTTTTAAAAAAGCAAGGCAGGAAGGTGATATAAACCTCCTAGACAGGAAATGAATGAAGCTGTCACTCACAGAGGCCAAGTTCCTTGCCACCATCTCTTTGCCAGGGAGATCTTAAAAATAAAGTAAAACACATAAAGTAAGCAAATAGCTTGTCAATCCCTGAGTCCCATATTCTGATTAAGTTGAATATTAAAATGAACAGAAAGTCAGGGTCAGCAGGTGGCATGGTGGTTAGGGCTCTGGACTCAGCTTAGGAATTTGAGTCCCAGACCTGGCAGCTTGAAACTCACACCAGGTGAGTGTGTGTGCGTGCCCCAAATCCCAAGAAGACAATGGAGGAGAAGGGTTTGTGACATGACATGCCCCCTGGGAAGGGGGGGTGATTTCTCACTTTTTATCTGTCTCTTTTCGGCAGGTGCACGTCCCCTATGAAAAAAGCCTACAACAACAACAAAAATAAATAAATAAAATTTTAAAAAAAGAAAGCAGAGAGCAGAAAGGGCCTCATAGAGTAGATCATGTCTGTGAACAGAGATAAGGAGACAGATGCCATTCTGAGCCACACCATTGCTGATGGCAAGAAGCAAATCAGTTCAAATCCAAACTGAACATTTTTATAAAATTAAAAATTATGTCCATGCTTGAAATCAGAATACAAGATTCAGCAAATATATTAATTCAGAGGCTTCGGAAAGAAAGTATTCAAAATATGCTATACACTTATACATTTAATATCTTGCCTTTATTACAAATATTTCAGTTACAGAAACATAGCACTGAACATTATGAGCAAAATGATGATCTTTTCCCCAACATGCTAGAAATGTTAGCAGCATATTTCTCTAGCTTAATTGCATAATTCTAAGGTGATCCCCAGAACTGGGACAACAACTTTGACTTATTTGCGTTCCCTAGGGCACAAGGAACCTCAAAAAGTGTGTGAAAACAGAGAATTAAATTACGAGTTTCTTTTGGTGCAAATTTTTTTTCATCGTTTATATATTTTCCATAAACATTTTGAAGACCCTTACACAATGTGCAAGTAAGTACCAGTTACTACTCAGTAACTAATATTAAAATCCCAAATAAATATTAACTAAATATTAACTCCATGTCTTTCAGAACTATTTTGGCAATTAAGGAAAATATATGTTTTATCCATTTTCTTCCATCCATATCATAAGCTTCTTTTTGAAACTTTTTCTTTCTTTTCATTTTTTTATTGGCATACGATAGCTCTATATATTTATGTAGTGATTTTAGTACAATAGTACAATATGTGACTAATTATGGTAATTAGCTACCCATCATTCAACATTTGTTACTACTTTGTGTGGGAAATCAATCAAACTCTCCCTTTTCTTTTTTTTTTTCAGGAGCTTTTGCCTTACGGCATGTGTGCTCGCTGAAGAGAGAGAGGGACAGAGACAGTGAGAGGATCGGTGAGAAACCACCCCCAGGGATGACGGCCATGCCACAATCCCTTCTCCTCCATTCCCCTCATGGGATCTTGCACACATGCGCCCAGTGTGATTTTCAAGCCACGGGATCCAGAACTCAAACCATGGTTGCTCAGGTCCAGTTACATACCCTCTACGGCATCTGCTGGCCCCTCAACCCTCCCCTCCCTTTTTAATAGATTTTTGTTATAAGGCTCATATGCTCTCTGGAGAGACAGAGAGACAAGAGAGACAAAAAGGGAGAAGTCACTCCCCAGGAAGATGGCCACCTACAGTCTCCTCTCTCTTCTCCTCTCAGGATTTTGGGCACACATGCACCACATTGGTGTGAGTTTTAAGCAGTCATTCCAGGACCTGAACCGTGGTCGACTCTGTGGGAGTCCGGCAGTGTAACCATGACGCCATCTGCTGGTCCTTCGAACCTCATTTCTAAAGTTGTTCTGAGATGTTCAGGACCTGGTGCTTGTTGACTGGAGCCGCCCACTGTACTGATAGCTCTAGAGCTTGTCCTCTACCTGGAGCTTAGTTCTCCTACCAGCGTCACTCTCCCGTCTCCTCCCTATCCTTGCTGACACTGGTGGTCACCCTCTCTGCCTCTACCCAGTTGTGCTTTTTAGTTTCCACGTGAGTGAGATTGTGGGTATTTCTTTCCGTCTGACTTATTCTCTTTGACATTTCCTCTGCAATTCCTATACTGGTCGTCTATGTAAACCAGTGCCCTTCAAACTGTGTTGTCGGGACCAGCAGTTGGCATAATGGCTATGTTGCTGGACTCCCATGTAGTCGACTGCGGTTCGTGTCCCGGACCCGGTGGCTTAAAACTCACGCCGGGCGCGTGTGCGTGCGTGCCCAAGATCCCGAGAGGAGAATGGAGGAGAAGAGATTGCAGCGTAGCCATCCCCCCTGGGGGGTGATTTCTCGCTTTCTGTCTCTCTGTCTCTGTCTGGCTGGCGAGTGCACGTGCCCTATAGCAAAAAAAAAAAAAAAAAAAAAAAAAATCTCTCAAAAAAAAAAAAAAAAGAAGGAAAAAGAAATGTTGTGTTAAGTCCGTGTCTTGGGGCGTCAGGAAAGTCATGATGCATGTTACACTGAAAACGTAAAGACGAGTTGCCAGATGGCCCAGGACCTGCAGTGGCGAGCGTGCTCTTCTCTGTCGGTCACTGATGCCTGTCTTCTTTTGTTTTTCCTTTTTTCAGGTTTTTGCCATAGGGCGTATGTGCTCGCCAGAGGTAGAGATAGAGAGAGGAGAGGGAGAGAGACATAGAGAGAGAGAGAGACTTCTAATCTGTAAAGTCAATTTTAGGCGCTCCTATTATTCAGGAACTACAAGTGAATGGTGAATGTCGTGAGCACTTACCTGCTTTTCCTAAATAGCCTCTCATTTATATCCGTGCTGACTCATTCTAGAGATGGGTGAGAAGAAAGGGCTCACCAAAGACTCAGATCATTTGAAGTCCAGTGCTACCTTGGGGCTGTCCTTGGGAAAGCATCTTGATACGCCTGGATGACGGTCCGCTCATTAGTAACAAGGAAACCAACCCAGATGCACTCAGGCCAGTTACAGAGCGCACGGTTATTTCTCTGAGAGCAGTATCTGCTTAGCAAAAGAATCCTGTGTGGTAGAATGGGGGAAATAGTAAGGGATAAGCTGATTAGAATATGTTTTTTTCTTTTTTAATTTTGCTATAGAGCACACATGGCCACCAGAGGTACAGAGAGAGAGAGAGAGAAAGTGAGAAACACTCCCCAGGGGTGGTGGCCATGCCACAATCCCTTCTCCTGACTCCTCATGGGATTTTGGGCACCTGCTTACCCAACATGAATTCTTATTTTCCTTTTGAAAATGTATACTTCATGAAGGTTTTAATCTCATATAATTCATCTTTGTGTACTACATAATATACACAATTACCATCTTGTGTATGATAGAATTTCATCATTATTTGAAACGTAAATGAATGAGTCTACTCCATGGTAATACAGAGCATCAGATTTCTAATACTTTGAGATACTCTTTTTCTTTTTTGGGGGGAGGGCATCAAACATCCATACAAGACTTATTTTTTCAATATTGCAAAAATAAAGTGAATCAATGAATAAATAGATCTAAAACAACTCATCTTTGGGATCTCTGTGATTCTCTTTTTATGAAGATATTTTCAAAAGCTGGTTTACACAAATGATTTCATTTTGAAAATTATTTTTATTTCACTTTATTTAAGCAATTATTTATAATTTGACCATATAGGGACAGAGTGAAAGAGAGAGGGAAAGTGAGAAAGCAAACCGCCAGGTCTGGAACTCAAACTGTGGTTGGCCACATAAGAGTCCAGCCCCCTTAACCGCCATGCCACATGCCGGCCCCTACACAGTTTTCATTACACAGTATAGAGCATATTCTGGTAAGAGTTGAGCAATACAATGCGTCATTGAGAAATGCATTTTTACACCCTATACCCCGCAAAGTCTAGTGGAGTAACATAACAGGATTTCTAACTGTTCCATAGTTAGAATGACTATTTCATTAATCGTTGCTTTCCTCATAGGAATAAACGCATTGGTATCTTATGACTTCGTACAGTTATATTAGCTTCTCTGACTCTCTTTTCCCTAGGATAATTTAACTTTTAGTATTGCCGAAAGGATACTATTTTTTAAAGAGGAAATTGTTTTTGTTTTTATTTTTAATTTTTATTGCTAGTATTATTATTAATTTGGCGTACGGCATGTGCACTCACCAGAGAGAGACAAGGAGAGAGGGTAAGCCAGTAAGCAAGCTGCCAGGTCTGGGACTTGAACCATGGTCGGCAATGTGGGAGTCCAGTGCCTTAGCCATTAGCCACCTGCTGGCCTGAAAGGATGTCAGTTTAGTCATTGTCTCTGTTATTTAATAACTGAATAATACAGATAGCGTAACTCATACAAAGTAAAGGTTCGTTCAGTGCTTGGTTCTGGAGGTCTGAGGTTAAAGGGTAGCGTATGGTCAGCGTTTTCTTGTAAGAACTCTCTTTCTACAGAGTCCCAGGGCAGCGCAGGCACTGATGGCGACAGAGCAAGAGCCTGCGTCTGCACCGTTGTCCATCTCTCTGCCCTGGCTTGTTCTCTCATCTTATAAACTAGCCAAGATTCATCCTGAAGCCCCCACCTAGGTGACGTTACCTAAGCGACACACCTCTCAAAGGTTCCACCTCCTCACCCTACAGCTGGATTAAGTTTTTACCCTTTTAAGACCATCACAACCCAACTTCAATCCGTGAAGAGTAGGTTACCATTAGACCATTGCAGATCAGGTGGCCTAATTCATGAAAAATGCTTAAAGAATGGTTAAAGTACGGTAAGAGCTCAGAAGAAGCTATTATCAACTATTATTAATGATTTATTTCAATACCTTATCTCAAAGATAGTGTTGATTTCCAAAACTGTGTGGCGCCTGTGCCCCATGGTCGAGGACATTGTGATTCCATGAAAAGGGGCAAATAATGAATCACCCACCCCTCCAAGGAAGGGGAAATGCAGAGATCAGAAAGAAGCAAAGCAGCACACACATGCATGAAGTGTGGACGTCCACGGAAGGGAAGGATGCAGTCAGTAGAGAACAGGGGACGAGGGACAGAAACTTGGCTTACTAGCCGAGTCGAAAAGGACAAGGAGAACAAACGTGATTTAGTTATGCCAGAAGGGGATTCGAGAGGGAAAGCGAGAAAGACAGAAGGAAAGAAGCAAAACTAGTATGATTTGAAAACCCGTAGTATGTTTGAGGCATTGTGAATGGTTGTTGGAAAAGACGTGACGTATTTTTCTGTTTTCATATGCAAAAATACATTGTGACTTTTCCAACAACCAATAGTATAATTCTTATTATAAAATTACAATATAAGCAGTAAAAGAGATAATTCTGTGAGGGTAATAGACACCATGAATTACTAATAATCACAGTGTAATAATGATGGTGGTTGTGAGCTAAATCTATTTCATATAGAAGCATTACTATGCATGTTGTGTTTAAGGTTAGTAAAAAGCTTCCTAACTTTGTCTGACATAATGAAAACTGGAGGACCGTGTGAAAACAGCATTAACTATAAATCCATTGAATTGAGTTGGGGATTTAATTATAAAGCAGCCAGGGAGCTGGTAAGAATGCACGAATGAGTGTCTGGATTCTGGTTTTGAGAAGAGAAGAGTTGCTGAAACTGCAGAAGTCCTGAAGACTGCACTTGGAAAATACTTGGGCTCTGATGAAAATACAAGCCGTGCCCAGATTCTGCCAGTGGTCCTTGAGCCCTAAACAATGGAATTTAGCAAGGGGAAGAAGATTATATTCAACATCATGCTATCAAAGCCATTCTAAAGAATGAGCATTTTAGAAAAGCACAGGATTGAAATAAAGCCTCGGGCACATTGAAATCCTTCATTGGACATTTCATTTTGCTTTTTATTACTCTTACTTTATATATACATAGGTAAAAGCCAACTATGAAACTTAGAATGAAGTGTAGAATGAGTCTGGAAATAAGTGCGTTTGTAGTCAGTTGTGGGTCATGCATTTACCTAAGCACTGATATTCAGAGTTATGAA
The DNA here is from genome assembly GCF_000334495.1 of Tupaia belangeri chinensis. Taxonomy (NCBI): domain Eukaryota; kingdom Metazoa; phylum Chordata; class Mammalia; order Scandentia; family Tupaiidae; genus Tupaia; species Tupaia belangeri. The sequence goes on along the minus strand of NW_006159999.1, from coordinate 1,227,669 downwards.
ACATACACCTCTGAAGAGACACACTATTATATGTTCATGTTATAAATCCTCTTTACTGAGCGCTTGTAATTAAAATAAAACTTTGTTTTGTTTTGTTTTTAACTTTCCCTTATTATGACATTTAAGAGTAAAACAGTTTTCATTTCCACAAATTCTTTTTTTTTTTTTTCCTTTGGCTGAGAAGGAAGGGTTTTAAAATCACTGAGCCAGCCCACGTCCATCCAAGGCACCCTCCCCAGTCAGGGAAACTGAAGCTGGGCCATTCATTGGTCCCAGCTCCAGCCCAAGCCCAGCTCTCTCAATTTCAGAGCCCCCCTCCTCCCTGCCAGAAAGGGCAGCTCCCAGCTCTCAGTCAGAGCCCGCTTCCATCTGCAGCTCCTGCCCAGTCAGGGAAACAGGCAAGCCCATTCCCTGGCCCAGCTCTAGCTCCAGCCTCAGCCCAGCTCTCCCAACTTCAAAACCCCCACCCCCCTCTGCCAGAAAGGTTGGCTGCTTTTTTTCTCCTTTATTTTGCAAATTCTTTACTTCTCCTTACCCCATAGGGCAGCTCCCAACTCTCAAGCAGAGCCTACTTCCAGACCCTGCTGGCATCTCTTTTCTTTTTTCCTCTTTTATATTCTTATAGTGTCATCTTCTCCTCATCCTCCAACCACCCAGAGAGACTAGACAGGTCTAGGATCATAGCTTTTAAACATGCTAGTATTGTTTGTTTTGTTTTGTTTTGTTTTGTTTTTTGAGAGGTTTTTGCTATAGGGTGCATGCACTCACCAGAGAGACAGAGAAAGACAGAGAAACAGAAAGCGAGAAGTCACCCCACCCTTTTTGAGAGGTTTTTGCTATAGGGTGCATGCACTCACCAGAGAGACAGAGAAAGACAGAGAAACAGAAAGCGAGAAATCACCCCACCCCACCCCCGGGGGCATGGCCATGATGCAATCCCTTCTCCTCCATTCTCCTCTCAGGATCTTGGGCCTGCACACACATGCACCCAGCATGAGTTTAAGCCACCAGATCCGGGGCTCAAACCGCACTCAACTACATGGGAGTCCAGCGACATAGCCATTATGCTAACTGCTGGTCCCAACATCCTAGTATTGTGAGGCTGCCTGGGATCCTCGCTCTATACTGAGTCACCTGCAAAAAAGTTAAAAAAAAAAAAAAAATTTGCTCTTCAGATACTTGAATAGAAGACTCTTCCTGTGGGAACCACATTGTTAAACAGAGCAGAAGAGAGATTTTGGCACATAAGCAATCCACAATAAAAGGGAAGCAAACTTATTCTCAGTAGCAGAAACATTCTCCAAAAAGAAATCCAAAAGTGAATACATTACCCAATGACTAGAAGTCGCAGAAGAGCCTCAAGTTTGAAAAAAACAGGAAATAAGTCTCCACCAAAAGGACACAATAACTTCTTCATCTTTTGAAGAAATAGAAGTTACCAAAATGTCAGAGAAAGAATTCAGAGCATTCATGGTAACCAAATTCTATGAGTTCAGAAAGAATTAGATGGGACTACTAGAGATAAAGTCTGTAGTACAGGAAATCAAAAACTCTCTCGAAAGTATTAAAGGTTGACTAGAACATGCTGAAGATCAAATCTCAGATGTAGAAGACAAAACCTCTGACCTAGAAAAAAAAAAAACACCAAAAAGATAGAGAAAATAGCCCCCCCCAAAAGAGGATAATATATGAAAGATACTAGATTGCATTAAATATCCAAACATCTGAATAATTGATATCCAAGAAGGTGAAGAAACTAGTAAGGACATAAGGACATAGAAAATCTATTCCATGAAATCCTGGAAGAAAAGTTTCCAAGTCTAGAGAAGCAGTCAAACATCCAGACATGGGGAACCAGCAGTTAGCGTAATGGCTATGTCGCTGGACTCCCACGTAGTCGACCACGGTTTGCGTCCTGGACCCAGTGGCTTAAAACTCACGCCGGGTGCGTGTGCGTGCATGCCCAAGATCCCAAGAGGAGAATGGAGGAGAAGGAATTGCAGCGTGACCATACCCCCTGGGGGTGATTTCTCGCTTTCTGTCTCTATGTCTTTCTCTGTCTGTTTGGCGAGCGCACACACCCTATAGTGAAAAAGAAAACCTCTCAGACACAAGAAACACAAAGGACCCCAAATAGACACAACCCAAGATACTAAAATTAGCAAGTGAGAAACGTCAAGTGACTTACAAAGGTCATCCCTTTGTAAGCTAACACCAGACTTGTCAATGGAAACATTGCAAGCAAAGAAAGGATGGAAAGATGTATTGAAAGTGTTAAGAGAGAAACAATTTCAACCAAGATTATTAATTTTTTTAATTTTATTTTCTTCTTTTATCTTTTTAAATTTTGTTATACCTTCAATCACATTATTTAGCTTACAAAGTGAACATTTCAATATGTAAATATTTCTCCCCAGTCCAGTTGATCAAAATATCTTCAACCACACCTCCCCATCCCGTCAATGCTCTGCCTTCATTTCCCTCCTCCAGATGTCCTTCCTTAGGCCCCACTCCTCCACACACACCACATCTGGCATTCACAC
>NW_006159999.1:1214541-1216346 GCF_000334495.1 Tupaia belangeri chinensis | reverse complement strand
TTTGTTTTGTTTTGTTTTTTGAGAGGTTTTTGCTATAGGGTGCATGCACTCACCAGAGAGACAGAGAAAGACAGAGAAACAGAAAGCGAGAAATCACCCCACCCCACCCCCGGGGGCATGGCCATGATGCAATCCCTTCTCCTCCATTCTCCTCTCAGGATCTTGGGCCTGCACACACATGCACCCAGCATGAGTTTAAGCCACCAGATCCGGGGCTCAAACCGCACTCAACTACATGGGAGTCCAGCGACATAGCCATTATGCTAACTGCTGGTCCCAACATCCTAGTATTGTGAGGCTGCCTGGGATCCTCGCTCTATACTGAGTCACCTGCAAAAAAGTTAAAAAAAAAAAAAAAATTTGCTCTTCAGATACTTGAATAGAAGACTCTTCCTGTGGGAACCACATTGTTAAACAGAGCAGAAGAGAGATTTTGGCACATAAGCAATCCACAATAAAAGGGAAGCAAACTTATTCTCAGTAGCAGAAACATTCTCCAAAAAGAAATCCAAAAGTGAATACATTACCCAATGACTAGAAGTCGCAGAAGAGCCTCAAGTTTGAAAAAAACAGGAAATAAGTCTCCACCAAAAGGACACAATAACTTCTTCATCTTTTGAAGAAATAGAAGTTACCAAAATGTCAGAGAAAGAATTCAGAGCATTCATGGTAACCAAATTCTATGAGTTCAACAGAAAAGAGACAATGAATTCCAGGAGATGAGGAAATCCTCCCATGATCTGAAAGAAGAAATGGACTCTACAAGAAAGAATTAGATGGGACTACTAGAGATAAAGTCTGTAGTACAGGAAATCAAAAACTCTCTCGAAAGTATTAAAGGTTGACTAGAACATGCTGAAGATCAAATCTCAGATGTAGAAGACAAAACCTCTGACCTAGAAAAAAAAAAAACACCAAAAAGATAGAGAAAATAGCCCCCCCCAAAAGAGGATAATATATGAAAGATACTAGATTGCATTAAATATCCAAACATCTGAATAATTGATATCCAAGAAGGTGAAGAAACTAGTAAGGACATAAGGACATAGAAAATCTATTCCATGAAATCCTGGAAGAAAAGTTTTTTTGGGTAAGAAACCTTGTAAAGGGTAGGGACCAACAGTTAGCGTAATGGCTATGTCACTGGATTCCCACGTAGTCAATCGTGGTTCGCGTCCCAGACCCGGTGGTTTAAAACTCACTCCGGGCGTGTGTGCGTGCATGCCCAAGATCCTAAGAGGAGAATGGAGGAGAAGGAATTGCAGCGTGACCATACCCCCTGGGGGTGATTTCTCGCTTTCTGTCTCTATGTCTTTCTCTGTCTGTTTGGCGAGCGCACACACCCTATAGTGAAAAAGAAAACCTCTCAGACACAAGAAACACAAAGGACCCCAAATAGACACAACCCAAGATACTAAAATTAGCAAGTGAGAAACGTCAAGTGACTTACAAAGGTCATCCCTTTGTAAGCTAACACCAGACTTGTCAATGGAAACATTGCAAGCAAAGAAAGGATGGAAAGATGTATTGAAAGTGTTAAGAGAGAAACAATTTCAACCAAGATTATTAATTTTTTTAATTTTATTTTCTTCTTTTATCTTTTTAAATTTTGTTATACCTTCAATCACATTATTTAGCTTACAAAGTGAACATTTCAATATGTAAATATTTCTCCCCAGTCCAGTTGATCAAAATATCTTCAACCACACCTCCCCATCCCGTCAATGCTCTGCCTTCATTTCCCTCCTCCAGATGTCCTTCCTTAGGCCCCACTCCTCCACACACACCACATCTGGCATTCACAC
>NW_006159999.1:1176762-1213783 GCF_000334495.1 Tupaia belangeri chinensis | reverse complement strand
GGCTCTCTGTCTCTGTCGGGTGAACGCACGCACCCTATAGCAAAAACCTCTTAAAAAAAAAAAAAGAAAGATTAACATCTTCTTGAACAAAACCTGAAAGAATTTGCCAACACCAGACCAGCTCTTCAAGAAACTTTAAAGAGAGTCCTTTTTGGGAAAACGAAGGAATGAACAGATAGAAATAAGGGAATAAAAGACAATCAAGACAATGCCCAAATTAATGGTAGGGACAAGTCCAGAAATATTAATAATAACATTGAATGTTAATGGATTAAATTCTCCAATCAAGAGACACAAACTGGATGAATGGATAACAAACACACAAACAAACAAAAAAACCAGAAACCTTCTACCTATTGCCTACAAGAAATTCATCTCATGGATAAAGACATACATAGACTAAAAGTGAGGGGGTAGAAAAAGGTATTCCATGCAAACAGGAACCAAAAATGATCTGGAGTCACGATACTAAATTCCGACAAAATAGGCTTTAAAACAAACAAACAAAAATGCTGTACAAAGAGACAAAGAAGGGGATTATATTATAGTAAAAGGGCTAATCCATCAAAAAGATATAATGCTTCTAAATATCTATGCACCTAACTCCGGAGCACCCAAATATGTGAAGGAAAGACTGTTAGTTCTAAAGGAGAGATAGATAGCAATGTGCTAATTTTGGGACCTCAACACCTCACTATCTCCTTTGGACAGATCACCTAGACAAAAAATAAGCAAAGTGATAAAGGATCTAAATGATACCATAAATCAAATGGACTTAACAGACATCAATAGAACCTTCCATCCAAAAACCATGAAATACACTTTTTTTCTCACCCCCACATAGAACCTTTTTGAAGATTGACCACATGATAGGGCACAGGCCTTTACATATTTAAAGGCATAGAAACTATATCCAGCATCTTCTCTGACCATGATGAAATTAAACTTGATATTAATTTCAAGAAAAATCCTCAAAAATACACGAATATATGGAAACTAAATAACCTACTTCTGAATGACTTCACAATTACGGAAAAAATAAAGACTGAAGTAAAATGATTCATGGCAGCCAATGACAGTGAGTACACTAGTTTCCCTAATCTTTGGGACACTGCAAAAGAGTCACAAGAGGGAAATTCATAGCAATTACTGTATATTAGAAGAAGATGGAAAGAAGGCTAATGGACCACCAAACATCATACCTCAGAGAACTGGAAAAGAAACAGCAAAACAATTCAAAAACTCCAAGAGAAAAATAATAATAAAGATCTGAGAAGGAATAAATGAAATAGAAAAAAAAATGAGCTATACAGAAAATGAATGAAAGTAAAAGCTGGTTCTTTGAAAAGATAAAATCGACACACCACTAGCTAGATTAATTAAGAAGAAGAGAGAAAGGAACAGGTAAATCAAATTTGCAGTGAAGCAGGCAATATAACAACAGACATAACAGAAATACAAAACATCATTAGAGAACACTATGAACAACTATATGCAAACAAACAAGAAAATCTGGATGAGATGGACAAATTCCTGGATATATATAATCTACCAAGATTAAGTCAGGATGATGCAGAAAGTCTAAATAGACTCATAACAAGCCAGGAGATTGAATCAGTAATAAATAATCTCCCAACAAAGCAAAGCCCTGGTCCTGATGACTTCACCTCTGAATTCTACAAACTTTTAAAGAAGAGTTAACCTCCATTCTATTCAAGTTACTTCTAAAGATCCAAAAGGGTGGAACTCTCCCAAATTCATTCTATGAAGCCTCCATCACTTATCCTTAAAACAGACACGGACAGGACAAAGAAGAAAAACTGTAGACCAATGTCTCTGATAAATATAGACACAAAAATTCTCAACAAGATACTAGCAAATCGTATCCAACAACTTATAAAAATGATTATACATCACAACCATGCAGGTTTTATTCCAGGGATGCAAGGATGGTTCAACATAAGCAAAACCATAAATGTAATACAACATATTAACCGAAAGAAAGAAAAAACCATGTGATCGTATCAACTGATGCAGAAAAAGCATTTAATAAACTACAAAATCCCTTCATGATCAAGACTCTCAGCAAAATCAGCGTAGAAGGGTCATTTCTCAACACTATAAAACCGTGTATGAAAAACCCATAGCTACTTCTCAACACAATAAAAGCTGTGTATGAAAAACCCATAGCTGCCATCTTCCTGAATGGGGAGAAGCTGAAAGCTTTGCTGCTAAAAACGGGTACAAGACAAGGATGTCCACTTTCTCCACTCCTTTTCAATTTATTCCTGGAAGTCCTCACCAATGTACCAAAAAAGAGAATAAAATAAAAGGAATTCATATATGAAAACAAAAGGTGAAATTATCTCTATTTGCTGATGACATGATTGTCTCCATAGACGACCCAATGGTATCCACAAAAAAATTCCTAGAATAAATGAATTCCATAAAGTTGCAGGATACAAAATCAACATAAAGAAATCTATATCATTTCTATATATGAATAGCCACCAGACTAAGATATAACTGAAGAAAGTAATTCCATTTACCATAGCCACAAAAAGTATACTCCTTAATAAAATATAACCAAAGAAGTTAAAGACCTCCACAAGGAAAACTATTAGAAGCTAAAAAAGAAACAGAAAATTACTCAAAAAAAGTGGAAGGAAATCCCATGTTCCCTGGATTGGAAGAATTAATATAATCAAAATGGCAATTCTACCCCAGTTAATCTACATACTTAACACAATCCCAATCAAAGTACTAGAGACATTCTTCACAGATCTAGAAAAGACAATCATACAATTTGTTTGGAATTATAAAAGACTTCATATTGCCAAAGCAATCCTGCACAGGAAGAGTGGAGTGGGCCGCATCTCACTCCCTGATCCCAAAATAAGCTATACAGCTGTGATAAACAAAATCAGTACAGTATTGGCACAGAAACAGCCAGGCAGACCAATGGAGCAGAATACAGACCCCAGAAATAAACTCCCAAACATACAGACAACTGATTTATTTTTTATTTTATTTTTTTGGGGGAGAGGTTTTGCTATAGGTCATGCGCTCGCCAGACAGACAGAGAGAGAAAGAGAGACAGAAAGTGAGAAATCACCCCCCAGGGGGGATGGCCACTCCGCAATCCCTTCTCCTCCATTGTCCTCTCGGGATCTTGGGCACACACGCACACGTGCCCGGCGTGAGTTTTAGGCCACCGGGTCCAGGACGCGAACCCTGGTAGACTACATGGGAGTCCAGCGATATAGCCATTACGCTAACTGCTGGTCCCAACAGCCAACTGACTTTTGAGAAAGGGTACCAGTCAATCCAGTAGGAAAAAGAAAACCTCTTTAGCAAATGGTGCTGGAAAAACTGAATACCCACTTGCAGAAAGATGAATCTGAAGCCCTACCTCTCATCATTGACAAATCAACTCAAAGTGGATCAAAGGTCTAAACTTAAGACCTCAAACTATGAAACTACTGGTGGAAAACATCGGGGAAACTCAGAGAGAGAGATGGGGTAGGCAAATTCTTCTTAAATAAGACTCCCAAAACACGAGCAATAATCCCAAAAAGAGAGAAGTGGGATTACATCAGATTAAGAAATTTCTACCTTGCAAAATACACAGTAATAAGTGTAAATTGACATCCCTCAGAATGGAAAAATATTTTTGTATGCCATGCATCAGATAAGGGACCGAGAACCAGAAGACACAGGGAACTCAGGCAGCCTTCCCCAAAAACGATGATCAACTCAATTAAAAGATGAGAGAATAAGTTAAAAAAAAAAAAACACTCTAAAGAAGACATAGGAATAGCCAAAAGGCATGTGAAAAAATGTTTAACATCCCTCACTGTAAGGAAAAAAAAAAATGTTCAACATCCCTCACTGTAAGGAAAAAGTATATTGAAACCACAATGAGATACCACTTAACCCCAGTCAGAATGATTAAGATAAAAAAAAAAAAAGACAAGTGGTGTCGGGAGTGTGGTGAAAGAGGAGCTCATTGTGGAAATATAAATTGGTCCAGTCACCATCAAGAACAATATAGAGATTCCTCAAAGATCTACAAATAGAACTACCACATGATCCAGCAATCCCACTCCTTGATATCTCCCCCAAAGGAAAGAAGAATGCTTATACAGAAAAGTGCTTGCACATCGATCTTTACTGCTGCATTATTCACAATTGCTAAGACATGGAACCAACCCAAATGTCCATGAACAGCGGAATGGATTGAAACAGTGTGTCACATATGCTCTGTGGAATACTACTCTGTCATAAAAAAACAAGTGCCTGGCTTTTGATAGGAAGTGGATGAATATGGAAAATTTATTGCTGACTGAAGCAAGCCAAGCTATGAAGGAGACATCGTATGTCTCCACTTAATACATACCTACTCTCCACACTCTATGGCCAAAATTGAATGACTAGAGCTTACAGAAACATAGAAAACGGTTATGGATTCCAGATACAGTGTGGGAGGAGGGTGGGAGAAGGAGGAGAGTCTGAGAAAAGACATTAAGGAGAAAAAGAGAGAGGCAAGACAGTTATGGGACAAAGAAACAGGTTATTATCTGTTGAAGATAGCATGAACAGTATTCCTAACTGGACTGGTGAGAAATGTATTCACGTTGGAACATTCACATATGTGATTAAATGTATAAAAGAAATTGAAATAAAAAATATTTAAAAAAAAAAAAGGGAAATCACCTAGTTGCACAGTGGATCAGCACATGTGGGTGTAGACGTCCTACAAAGTTTATGCTTATAACATCAACATGTCTTTCAGTTTTGACATTTCACTATTCGATTACGATAAAAGAAGAAAACACTGACAGTCTGAAGTCTGGTAAGGCATGCCATGTAATTGTGTTTAGTGGTTGAGAAGAAATGATTTTAACATTTTCCTGTTAATCTAATCATATTATATATTGTCGTATTTACTCACCCACTCATCCTCAGATTTTCAGGCGTGTGTAAGTTTTTATTAGTAGAACACTGGAAGATCATCTGCTATGAATCCAGGTTACTCAACACTAATCCAGCAAGGACATCCGCAGCTGTTCTCTGTATCAACGCCAGAGTTTGAGAGGTCTTTAAAGGTGCCTGCCCGAAGCCAACGAAGCCACAGATGCTGCCACTGGAAACAGTGGCGTGACCTCCAGCTGGGTCCCTGCCGTGCCAAGTGTTTCTCCTGAGTGGTCACAGTAGTTAGGATCTTTGCACCAGATGAGGAGAAAGGCTCCAGAGGGAACTGTTCTCTGCCATGCAATTAACAAGAAAATGTTGGCCAAGTGAAATGGTAATTATGTATACAGTGATGTGTTAATGAGCTTAGAAAATGTTTGGTTGGACCAGAGAAGAGTGTCTGGATCTAACTAAAACAACTACATATCTGAAAATGTAATACACATTATTAACAATTCCCTATGCCCTGGTGTTTGCTTATAAATTCCGGGCAAAATGATCTGACCACAACATAGATGTCACTGTGTTTGCTGAGACATTCAATTTATTCAAATCTCTCCATTTAAATTAAGAAATAGCTTCAGAATGTTACCCTCTTCCTGCAACTCTTTAAGGTGAGCAGCCTGACTTCCAGAAAATATTGGATGGGACTATCAATTCAAAGAGCAGCTACCTCTGAAAAGTAAAATATTCTTCAAGATGTTTTCTTTTCAGTACGGACCTAGTTATAAATCCTAGTTGTAAAGACATTTTGGGCTCCCTGCCCACAAGCCACCCAAGTCTTATAGCTATAGTCTTTGACTTCTTTCTGTAAATTAAACTGGTTCAATCTGTGGAAATTAAAAAAAAAAATCTCTTGGGAAGAATTTAACAGAACCTTGACAGTGTAACAGTGTAACTTTCATCGCTTGGGATTCTCTGCTGACTGTATGTGGCCTGGCATACTCATCTGTGCGGAGATGTATTGCTTCTCCTCAGTGAGACAACATGCTTCTCGAATCTCTGCCTCACCCAATTACAACACTAAACTCACCGCTGTATGTCTTTGCTGACATTTCATTTCTTCCGAGTCAGGTTTCTGCCAGAATGGTAAGGTCCTAGGGTCCCAATGACAAAGTTTTAGCCCAAGATGAGTGTTTCTCAAAGCATGGGCCCTAGCTGAACTTGCAAATGCATCAAAAATGACCCCTGATGCTCGTTACAATGCAGACGCTGGTTTTGTTCTAAATAGTAGATTATTAATGATTTTTAAGTGGCCAAAGAATATAATTTTCAACAATTAGAATAAATTAAATGTACTTTAATATGGTCTCTGTCATTGATATAAAAACATACTTTTGTGAGTGGAAAAAAAATGGAAAAAATTAGGTAGTCTTTCATTATGGAACGGGTAGAACGGGAATACTGTGAGCAACTTCTATTTTTTATGGAGGAGGCAATGGAACAGCAGTGACCTTATCGTCTCAGGGAGCTCACCGATTGTACCTTATCCTGTGTGTTAGGTTTTGTTCTCCTGCACTTTGTATTGCAAATGGAGTCAGGACTGTTTAGTCTGGCTCCCTCAGCTTCTGTCTGACCGTGTTTGGAGGCCGCAGGGTAAGCAATTATGCTACTAGTTGTACCGCATGTGTCTGCTCGTTATGGAATTACGGCTTTGCTGTTTTATGCCACAGAACTTAATCCACATGTGTGACATTCTAGTTTTGGCGATGAGCCACTATTGTCTGCAGACCCTTTTAGAGACAGGGAACACCTGGTCAGCCATAGCTGCCCTGGGCTGCCCTCCTTGCCTCGGGCTACTCTCCCTGCCCTGGGCTACTCTCCCTGCCCGGCTAGCTAGTCCTGCCTGTGCTGCCCTGTTTGCCCTGCCCCACTGGCTAGCCCTGCCCTGCCCTGCTAGCTAGCCCTGCCCTAGGCTTCCCTGGGCTGCCCTGTTCCACTAGCTAGCCCTGCCCTGCCTTGCCCTGCCCCATTAGCTAGCCCTGCCCTGGGCTTCCCTGCCCTAGGCTGCCCTGCCCTGCCCCACAAGCTAGTCCTGCTCAGCTTGGCCTTGGTTTGGCCTGGTGAGCCCTGATGGCCTTCACTGGGCTTGGCTGTGGTTCGGCTTGGCGGTGGCTCAGCTCGGCCGTGGCTCAGCTCCACTCCACACACTGTGAGCTCCAAGAGGGAGGACGCGCTGGCAAGCACTGCGATGGCCTCTGTGAGCTCCGGAGCCCCGTGAGCCCCAAACTCAGCCAGCACAGAACAGGACATCCAGGCCTCGCATGGTTTCCAACAGCCTGCGTCTCTCAGACTTTCCTTTGAAGGAGGAGAGAATCTTGCAAAACACTCATCTATTCCTATGATACAGATTAATTTATGAATTTGGTGCAAGAAGAGAGTAACTACAGTAACAAATAATGAGGCAATTATAACGATACACTGGTATGAAAGTTGTGTGAGTGCAGCCTCTCTCTCTAAATAACTTACTGTGCTACATTGGCCTATTTTGGGACTACAGTTGACAGTGAGTAACTGACGCTGGGGAAAGGGAACCGTGGATGAGGGGGACCACCATGCTGGAAATCTGGAACACTGAAACTGCATTTAAGGCTGGGATTCTTCAACCCGGTTGCCTGCAGCTGCAGCCAGTCTTCTGTCCTGCTACTTAAAATGTGGTCCATGAACTGGGAGGAGGGCAATTAGCCTTAATAAAGGCTTGTTAAGACTTTAGAAAGTCAGTGTCCTCTTGAAGTCCATCTAAATCGGGATCTGCAATGCAAATTGGCAAGATCCCCAGGTAATTCATCATATTTTACAGTTCAAGAAAGAGCCTCCTATGCCATTCCCTCCAGTTCCTCATACTTCCATAGCATTCCAGAACGTTTCTGTGAATTTGGCTAGACTCTGGATCTTGATAGACCAGGCACATCCTGACCAGAGGCTGTAAAGAAAATTGCTATGAAGCCGGCCTTTGCCAGCCTTGTGGGTAGAGATGAGAGGAGATACTTGATGATAGGAAGAGTAAGAGTTCTTAGACAGGGATCCTCAAAACTGGCTGCATATTAAAATTATCTGGGAAATTTTAAAAATTGCTAAGTATAAGTCCAACTCCCAAACAATTAAATTAGGATACTAGAGGTGAGTCGGGGTTACCACAATTCTGAAAAGCTTCCAAAGAAATTCAAATTTTCAGCCAGATGAAAACTATCACCTAACATTTAGCAGGGATTTTAATTGGCTGTTATCGGTCTAGGATAGTGATTTGGAAATCTTTCTGTAAGATTATTAAGTATATCAAGATCCAGGATACAAACAAATCCAAACATACAGGAACCATGTATATTTTTAATGAGGACAAAAATAATGACCTTTCTTCATGCTTAATCTTTGCTCAGTCAAAGGGAAGTGAGTTTTTCCTCCTACTACTCACATCTTTTCTTTTTTACACACACACACACACACACACACACACATATATAAAATTTACATATAATCACTGTACATCTTCATAGTGTACAACTTAACATGGTTTTCCCCAGCATGAACATAGTGTAAATCAGACAAGACAAAGATATTGCCATTTACATTATTATCGTCCTGGGATTTGGGGGCACACATACACATGTGCCCAGTGTGATCTTCAAACTGCCAGGTTTGGAATTAGAGCCACAGTTGGCCATGTGGGACCCAATGCCTTAACTACGTCGCCTACATCATCATCATCATCATTATTGTTATTATAGGTTTTTGCCATAGGGCATGTGTGTTTGCCAGAGAGAGGCAGAGAGAGGGAAAGTGAGAACTCACCCCCCAGGGGAACAGCCGCCGCGCAAGGTGTTTTTGTGCATACATGAAATGATAGAAATGGAGATTCTTCGCCTTATCATAAAATACCATCTCCAAATACATATTCTAGATATTGACCACTCACATTTGCCATGCATGAGGAGACTTCAAAAAAGTTTATTAAAAAACAGAAATAAAGTACAATTTTATAGAGGTGCACAGAGAGAGAGAGAGAGAGAGAGAGAGAAATCACATGCATAGTTTCTTCATAATATGTATTTTCCATGAGCTCTTTGAAGACGCTTTGCATTAAGTGCTTTATATACACTAATTTATTTAAATCTTCAAAACAATTCTGTTGTTTCAGTATGACTCCCATTGGGAGGTAAGAAATTAGATGCAAAGAGAAGAAAAAGTTTTAGTCAAAGCTACTTAAAAATTCAGTGGTAGTGCAATAATTCTAGCCCAAGCAGTTTAAAGGTCATATTTCTAAGCACGAGGTTATATTGTATCCATAGAAACTGAAAAAACGAAGAAATTTGTTTTCGCAGTTTTCAAAGTTGAAATTGGTATTTTCATATAATTTTTCTTTTTGAAAGCATTTTAGTCTAATTTTTATTAATTATTTTTATTGCCAGAAGATGTGTGAGCTTGTCAGAGAGAGAGAGGAGAGGGCAAGAGAGAGAGAAAGCGCCCCCTCCCAGGGCGCAATCACACCATACTCCTTTCCCCTCCATTCTTCCTTTCCTGATGGGAAGGAACACACACACATGCACGCACACCTGGGTGACTTTCTAGCTGCTCGGACTGGGGTTTAAACTGCGTTGGCAGTTCGTGGATCTGGCTCCCCCCACCTACTGAGCTGGCCCTATCAGCTTTCAGCACAAGAACCAGCCATGCATTTCTGGAGCTCTGGGACTTGACAACCTGACCTCGAATACTGACGTCATCACGACTGCCCTCATGACACTGGGCAAAGGCTACAAATGTTTTGACCTTCGGTTTTCTAACCAATCATCAGAGTGATAATAGCAGCTGCGTCACAGGGTTGCTGAGACGGAAAAGCTAGAAATTCTCTAAAATGCCTTGACCCCTTGTTGGCATTAATATGTACTATCAGCTGATGGAATGAAGGAAAGCAATTTCCTTCCAGTTCTTACATGTGCGCTTCACATTATCCTGAGTAAGACGATCCCAACGTCAGTTTTACAGACTAGAATAGTGACTCTCCCAGAGGAGTTATGGTCCCAGCACCAAACAGGTAGTAAGTAATGAAAAGAGCCTTGGCTTATACCCAACTCTTCACCCTGTCTACTGATCTGGCTATGGCTGTCGAGGTGAGGATGCAAGATCAGCACACAGGAACATATTGACATTTTATTGTAAGTGCAAATGATCAAGTCTTACTGTAGTGGACTCCATCAGAAACTCTGGACGGTTACTCAGTCTGTGTCTCACACACACCACTGGGCTGGGTACCTCTAAGCAGGACTTCCCCTTCCGTGCATTACAGCTGTTGTGTGGCTCGGAAGACCCGGAAGATGCCATGTCGTTTGGAATTGTTTTATTTTCTCTCACTCTTTTGCTCTTCCTCTCTCTTTCTCTATTTTGGAAGAGCTGTTATTGAATTTCTTCTGGACAACTCTGACCTGATTATTTCAACCTCTGCTTTCTTACTTGGGCTCTGTTAAATATTTCACTCTGCCCTATGACAGCTTACAGTCCCTTAGACATTTCATCGACTGCTTTTAATATAGTGGGTTGTCAGAAGCACTCTTGCTTTGGGACCAGCAGTTAGTGTAATGGCTATGTCACTGAACTCCCATGTAGTCGACCATAGTTCAAGTCCTGGACCCGGTGGCATAAACTCATTCCAGGTGCGTGTGCGTGCATGCCCAAGATCCCAAGAGGAGAATGGAGGAGAAGGGATTGCAGCATGGCCATCCCCCCTGGGGGGTGGTTTCTCACTTTCTGTCTCTCTATCTCTTTCTGTCGCCCTGGCGAGCACACACACCCTATAGCAAAATCCTCTAAAAGAAAAAAAAAAATTAAAAAGAAGCATTCTTGCTTAGAAAAACAGAGAAAAAATATGTCATGACTTTTCCAATGACAAAAATTTTACATTCAGCCAGCCACAGGAAGATGATTTTTTTTCATATACATTTCATGCTAGTTGTCCAGTTTTATTAGGAGAAGTTGTAACTTCCAAAACAGTTTATTTACTATAATAGTCAAAGAAATTTATAAACACTCAGAGACATATTATCTGCCTTTTCCAGCTTTTTATTTAGCTAATTATCACTGAGTTCAAGTCCAAACAGACAGTAGGATTTGTTGTATTTTTAAAAACAGATAACATCTTTGGTGGTGAGGCTCATAAATGAACTCTGATAAATTTTAAATTGGCTGAGTTTATTTCAAATTTATACTGTGGCATTTATTAAGATGCAATACAGAATATATTCACTAGCTGTACTACTTTTATATAATATGGATGCACAATTTTCATACACACACACACACACACACACACACACACACATACACATACAGTGAGATTGGGAGAGAAATAGAAAAATTTCCAGGGGAATGGCCACACCAAAATCCCCTCACCTCTAGTTTCCTCTCAGATTTTGGACACACATGCACATGTGGTTGGCATAATTTTTAAGCCAGCACATCCAGGACTCGAACCACAGAGTCAGCTATGTGGGATCCAGTGCTTTAACCTGCAGGCCACCTGCTGGCCCTCTTGTATGTATTTTTGAAACATGTTCAGTTGAATCAGTGGCTCACTTAGTTAATCCTTATAAATAGTGAGGGAGACACCTGTGCAGTGGCAGAGGTAACAAGCTACATTGCGGGAGATTTGCATAATTATTTGTAATAATGTGCAGCTATGATACACTCAGGTGTGGAGTCTGTAGAGTAGTTCAACTCATTAGCCTTAGTATTTGGTATGTTTGTTCATCATTTATATAAGAAATGTAGACATGTCAAGAGATCATGAATAATAACATAAAGGTAGAAAGGGTAAAAATTGCTTCTTTGGGGCCGATGGTATAAACAATTTGTCATCATCTCTTCGCTTCATATTCAGTGACTCATCATGTCTGAAATTGTGCAAGTTGACTTCTTATGTCTTACTATTCTGTTAGCAAGTTCCAAATTATTCTATTTGGAAGAAAAGTCTAATTTAAGTACACACTGATATATATATGTATGTAAAATTGGTGTTATGTGTAGATATGTATATAATGTATGCTTGAACTTTCTGTAGAGGATTGTTCAAAATTACAGTGATTTCAGGTAAATTCAGCAGAAAATTAATCAAGTCGATAACTTAGTTCTGTTGTGCCAAATAACTGGGTCATTTATATGTGTAATGCTAATTACAGTCTATTAGATGTAATAGTCATAATTATACATTGTGTCAGGTGCACTCCATAGCCACTATTCTATTGTATCTTTTCCCTTTTTGCTGTTAATATCACTGTTTCATTGAAATTGTCAAGGGTCAGTTGGAAACCAGAAGACTGATCATCATTCAATTTTTTGTTTGTTTTTAGATTTTTGCCATAGGATATGTGTGCTTGCCAGAGAAAGGCAGAAAGAGAGATAGGGGGAGAATTCCCCTCCCTCCTGAGGAGAGGAAGGCCATACCACAATTCCTTCTTCTCCATTTTACTCCTGGGATTTTGGGCACGCACACACAAACACACACACACACACACACAGACGAGACAGGTATGAATTTCAAGCTGCAGTCACCCATATGGGAGTCTGGTGCCTTAACTACCATTCCACCTGGTGGCCCTGCACTTTTGAGTTTCTTAAAGTTTCTTTCTTATTTTTTGTCTGCTTTTGCCATAAGATATGTGTAGTTGCTGAAGAGAGACACACACAGGAGTGGGGGGGAGTGAGAAATCACTCCCTCAGGGGGAGGGTTTTGCCACAATCCCTTCTCCTCCATTCTCTTCTAAGGATTTTGGGCACACATACACATGAACCCAGCTTGATTTTGAAGTCACTGGGTCCAGGACTTGAACCGTGGTCAGTCGTGTGAGAATCCAGATGCCTTAGCGACCACACCACCTGCTGCCCCATCCTAGTGTGATTTTTCAAGCCGCTGGATCTAGAATACAAACCCTGGTCAGCCCTGCGGGAGCTCAGCAACTTAAGCACCACGGCTCCCGCTAGCCCTGTGTTGAACCTTTCTCCAGGAAATTCACATGGCACTGACGCAGCTCGCCATTTAGAAATGCGCCATTCAGTAGCACTTAGAACTTCCAGCTTGCCCCAATCGTCACCTCTAGCTTCTAGAATATGTTCTTTATGACAAAAACAAAAGGTATGTTGCATCCTGAGGGGTCACTTTCTGTCACGCTTGCTAGGAGCCACGAATCTGCTTTTTGTCTTTCTGGACTTACATATTCTGAATATTTCATAAAAATACAGGCAAGCAATAAGTCAGCTTTTTGGTCTGGCTTATGTAAATTAGCCTCACATTTTCAAGGTTATCTATGTTGTAACATTTATCAATATTGCATTTATTGTTGTGGTTGGATAGCGTTTTATTGTACAGTATACTAAATTTGTTTACCCATTCCTCAGTTGATTGACATTTGTTATTTTAATCTTTTTGAAATTGTGAATTATCATTGTGATTTATGAATTCTGGTGTAGTAAGTATTCATGTACAAGTTTTATTCAGCATAGCTTTAAGTCCTTATGAGTATAAACCTATGCATAAAATTGATAGTTACACGGCAATTTTATATTTTACTAGTTGAAGAACTACCAAACTGTCTTTCCACAGTGGTTTGCACCATTGTGCTTTCCAACCAGCACTATACAGGAAACCCTTTCTCCAGATCCTCAGCAATACTTGCGGATATGTGATTTCAGAAGTTTAGGCGTACAGTGGTGTGCAGTAGAATTCCAGCGTGGATCTGATTTAGGAGTACCAGTGGGGTGCAGTGATATCACAGCGTGGATCTGATTTAGGAGTACCAGTGTTGATTGAGGAGTACCAGTGGTGTGCAGTGATATCACAGCATGGATCTGATTTAAGAGTACCAGTGGTGCACGGTGATGCACAGTGTGGATTTGATTTAGGACGACCAGTGGTGTGCAGGGATATTGCAGCATGGATTTGATTGAGGAGTACCAGTGGTGTGCAGTGATATCACAGCATGGATCTGATTTAAGAGTACCAGTGGTGCACGGTGATGCACAGTGTGGATTTGATTTAGGACGACCAGTGGTGTGCAGGGATATTGCAGCATGGATTTGATTGAGGAGTACCAGTGGTGTGCAGTGATATCACAGCATGGATCTGATTTAAGAGTACCAGTGGTGCACGGTGATGCACAGTGTGGATTTGATTTAGGACGACCAGTGGTGTGCAGGGATATTGCAGCATGGATTTGATTGAGGAGTACCAGTGGTGTGCAGTGATATCACAGCATGGATCTGATTTAAGAGTACCAGTGGTGCACGGTGATGCACAGTGTGGATTTGATTTAGGACGACCAGTGGTGTGCAGGGATATTGCAGCATGGATTTGATTGAGGAGTACCTGTGGTGTGCAGGAATATTGCAGCATGGATTTGATTGAGGAGTACCAGTGGTGTGCAGTGATATCACAGCATGGATCTGATTTAAGAGTACCAGTGGTGCACGGTGATGCACAGTGTGGATTTGATTTAGGACGACCAGTGGTGTGCAGGGATATTGCAGCATGGATTTGATTGAGGAGTACCTGTGGTGTGCAGGAATATTGCAGCATGGATTTGATTGAGGAGTACCAGTGGTGTGCAGTGATATCACAACATGGATCTGATTTAGGAGTACCAACAGTGCACAGTGATACACAGTGTGGATTTGATCGAGGAGTACCAGTGGTGTGCAGGGATATTGCAGTATGGATTTGATTGAGGAGTACCAGTGGTGTGCAGTGATTTCACAGCATGGCTCTGATTTAGGAGTACCAGTGGTGTGCAGGGATACCAGAGCGTGGATCTGATTTTGGAGTACCAGTGGTGTGCAGGGATACAGCAGCATGGATTTGATTGAGGAGTACCAGTGGTGTGCAGTGATTTCACAGCATGGCTCTGATTTAGGAGTACCAGTGGTGTGCAGGGATACCAGAGCGTGGATCTGATTTTGGAGTACCAGTGGTGTGCAGGGATACAGCAGCATGGATTTGATTGAGGAGTACCAGTGGTGTGCAGTGATTTCACAGCATGGCTCTGATTTAGGAGTACCAGTGGTGTGCAGGAATACAGCCGTGTGGATTTGATTTTGGAGTACCAGTGGTGTGCAGGGATACAGCAGCGTGGATCTGATTTAGGAGTACCAGCGGTGCGCGGTGATGCACAGTGTGGATTTGATTTAGGACGACCAGTGGTGTGCAGGGATATTGCAGCATGGATTTGATTGAGGAGTACCAGTGGTGTGCAGTGATATCACAGCATGGATCTGATTTAAGAGTACCAGTGGTGCACGGTGATGCACAGTGTGGATTTGATTTAGGACGACCAGTGGTGTGCAGGGATATTGCAGCATGGATTTGATTGAGGAGTACCTGTGGTGTGCAGGAATATTGCAGCATGGATTTGATTGAGGAGTACCAGTGGTGTGCAGTGATATCACAACATGGATCTGATTTAGGAGTACCAACAGTGCACAGTGATACACAGTGTGGATTTGATCGAGGAGTACCAGTGGTGTGCAGGGATATTGCAGTATGGATTTGATTGAGGAGTACCAGTGGTGTGCAGGGATACCAGAGCGTGGATCTGATTTAGGAGTACCTCTCTCTCTCTCCTCTCTCTTTCCTCTTCTCTCTCCTCTCTCTCTTTCCTCTTCTCTCTCCTCTCTCTCTTTCCTCTTTCTGTCTGTCCTCTTCTCTTTTCTCTCTCTCCTCTCTCTCTCTCACCATCACCCTCCAGTAAGCATACACATCCTCTGGCAAATTATAAACAAACAAATAAACAAATATATAAATAAAGTTTTCAGAAAGAAACATCTACTGAAATCCCTTACTCTTTTAAAAATTGGCTTGTTTTCTTTTGTTGTTGAGCTATACAATTTCTTTATACACTCTGGGTACTAAACCTGCTATCTCAGCAGTAATCTTAGCAGGTGTCTTGGAAGTGAGATCGGAGCATTTAAGTTGTCTTCCCAAAGTCCTATTGTCAGCTAGTTGCTGAGCTGGGATTTCCACCATTTTTTGAATAACAAGGTAAAAGCTGTTTGGCCTTGTGCTACATGAGAGGAGAGGTATGCTGCTTTGACCTGTGCGTTACCTTCCTCCTGGGCACCCTGAGGTTGAGGCGTAGGCCCGCACAGCACCGACCTCTGTGTGAGTATTCAGGTAGCTCTGCTCTCCCACAAAGTTTTAAATGGTGATAGAAAAAGCCTTGGTCTGACTCCCTTGCCAGCTATGCAACCTCCACAATTCCTTCTGTTCAGATTTCTACTGCAGTAAGACTTGCCTACCTCAGAGGGTTCTATATAAATTAAATGAGCTAACCCATATAAACCTTTAATGCCATACCTAATACATTTTAAGCTATTATAAACGCTATTTTTTTTAATAAGAAGAACCTTAGGTTTTTCTATGGAATGCAACAGGTCTACTTTATGTATAGATATCTAACTAGAATATGCATGCGGGCATGTGTGCATGTATTACAGAGAATGAGCAAGTTTTGTTACTTCTGTTCTCACTGGAAGGTAAACACTGTGAGGGCATGACTTTTTTTATATAGATAATTTTTCTCTTTATTTTGTACTTTATTTTCTTATTTTTTAAAAAATGTAATCACTGTACGTCTCCAGAGCATACAGAATGAATCTTTGCCGCATATTAGCTCAAAATAATTTACCATACACATTATCATCAAAAGACAACTTTCCATTATTGTGTCCCATAAATGTTTTGCTTTTTTTCCTTTGATTACTCCCTTCCAACCCCACACTATCCACCTTCCTCCCAGACCGTCCTGAGTATTTTATACCACTGAACCTTTTAGTTTCTCTCCATAGAATACAGACCGTTGGTACATATTAAGTGGGGACATACAATGCCTCTCTTTCATTCTCTAACTCACTTCACTTAGCATGAAATCTTCCACATTCATCTACCTTCAATCAAATGCCAGGGACTCATTGTTTCCCACCACTGTTGCTGTAGGGGCTTGTGCTCAATGGACAGAGAGAGACAGAGACGAAAACCCAGGAATCACCCACCAGAGGGAAGACCTTGCTGCAATCCTTTCTCCTCCAGTCTCCTCTCCAGATTTTGGGCATATATGCACACACGCTTGGCATGAGTTTTAAACTGCTGAATCCAGGATTCGAATCATGGTCGACTACATGGGAGTCCAGCAACATAACCATTCTGCCATCTGCCTGTCCCAAGGCCAAGGAATATTGCAGCATGGATTTGATTGAGGAGTACCAGTGGTGTGCAGTGATATCACAACATGGATCTGATTTAGGAGTACCAACAGTGCACAGTGATACACAGTGTGGATTTGATCGAGGAGTACCAGTGGTGTGCAGGGATATTGCAGTATGGATTTGATTGAGGAGTACCAGTGGTGTGCAGGGATACCAGAGCGTGGATCTGATTTAGGAGTACCTCTCTCTCTCTCCTCTCTCTTTCCTCTTCTCTCTCCTCTCTCTCTTTCCTCTTCTCTCTCCTCTCTCTCTTTCCTCTTCTCTCTCCTCTCTCTCTTTCCTCTTCTCTCTCCTCTCTCTCTTTCCTCTTCTCTCTCCTCTCTCTCTTTCCTCTTTCTGTCTGTCCTCTTCTCTTTTCTCTCTCTCCTCTCTCTCTCTCACCATCACCCTCCAGTAAGCATACACATCCTCTGGCAAATTATAAACAAACAAATAAACAAATATATAAATAAAGTTTTCAGAAAGAAACATCTACTGAAATCCCTTACTCTTTTAAAAATTGGCTTGTTTTCTTTTGTTGTTGAGCTATACAATTTCTTTATACACTCTGGGTACTAAACCTGCTATCTCAGCAGTAATCTTAGCAGGTGTCTTGGAAGTGAGATCGGAGCATTTAAGTTGTCTTCCCAAAGTCCTATTGTCAGCTAGTTGCTGAGCTGGGATTTCCACCATTTTTTGAATAACAAGGTAAAAGCTGTTTGGCCTTGTGCTACATGAGAGGAGAGGTATGCTGCTTTGACCTGTGCGTTACCTTCCTCCTGGGCACCCTGAGGTTGAGGCGTAGGCCCGCACAGCACCGACCTCTGTGTGAGTATTCAGGTAGCTCTGCTCTCCCACAAAGTTTTAAATGGTGATAGAAAAAGCCTTGGTCTGACTCCCTTGCCAGCTATGCAACCTCCACAATTCCTTCTGTTCAGATTTCTACTGCAGTAAGACTTGCCTACCTCAGAGGGTTCTATATAAATTAAATGAGCTAACCCATATAAACCTTTAATGCCATACCTAATACATTTTAAGCTATTATAAACGCTATTTTTTTTAATAAGAAGAACCTTAGGTTTTTCTATGGAATGCAACAGGTCTACTTTATGTATAGATATCTAACTAGAATATGCATGCGGGCATGTGTGCATGTATTACAGAGAATGAGCAAGTTTTGTTACTTCTGTTCTCACTGGAAGGTAAACACTGTGAGGGCATGACTTTTTTTATATAGATAATTTTTCTCTTTATTTTGTACTTTATTTTCTTATTTTTTAAAAAATGTAATCACTGTACGTCTCCAGAGCATACAGAATGAATCTTTGCCGCATATTAGCTCAAAATAATTTACCATACACATTATCATCAAAAGACAACTTTCCATTATTGTGTCCCATAAATGTTTTGCTTTTTTTCCTTTGATTACTCCCTTCCAACCCCACACTATCCACCTTCCTCCCAGACCGTCCTGAGTATTTTATACCACTGAACCTTTTAGTTTCTCTCCATAGAATACAGACCGTTGGTACATATTAAGTGGGGACATACAATGCCTCTCTTTCATTCTCTAACTCACTTCACTTAGCATGAAATCTTCCACATTCATCTACCTTCAATCAAATGCCAGGGACTCATTGTTTCCCACCACTGTTGCTGTAGGGGCTTGTGCTCAATGGACAGAGAGAGACAGAGACGAAAACCCAGGAATCACCCACCAGAGGGAAGACCTTGCTGCAATCCTTTCTCCTCCAGTCTCCTCTCCAGATTTTGGGCATATATGCACACACGCTTGGCATGAGTTTTAAACTGCTGAATCCAGGATTCGAATCATGGTCGACTACATGGGAGTCCAGCAACATAACCATTCTGCCATCTGCCTGTCCCAAGGCCATGACTTTTTACTGTTTGGGACACTACTGTCTCCTGAGTAACCAAATCCAAGACTGACCAAATAAACATACAATGGTGGAGTCCTATACTTTCACTGCACTTGGTGACTTCTAGAAATACCTCCATATATAATCCTTATACCAGTCCTAGGAATTCTAACTCTGTTATTATCTTTTTATATGAAGAAATTGGGGCTTGGTTAAGTGAGAAGACCCGCTCATGAGCTCCTAAAATCCATGCCTTCGTCCTCCCGGCTGTCACAGACCTGTTGCCTGACACGTGGCAGCTACGTGTAATTTCCCTGACTTACTTAAGAGAAAATAAGGTATGTTGGTCACTGCTAAGCCTTGTTTGATTGTTTTTAGAGTAATATTTTTGCTATAGGGTGTGTACTGGCTAGAGACAGAGAGAGACAGAGAGGGAGAAGGTGAAAATCACCCTTCAGGAAAGATGGCCATGCCACAATCCCTTCTCCTCCATCTCCCCTCAGGACTTTGGGCACATGTGTCGAGTGTTAGCTGCTGCTGCTGCTTCTGCTTCTTCTCCTTCTCCTTCTTCTTCTGAGAGGTTTTTGCTTTAGGTGTGTGCATTCAGCAGGGAGAGAGAGACAGAGACAGTGAGAAGGAAAGTGAGAAATCACCCCACAGCAGATATGGCCACACTGCAATCCCTTCTCCTCCATTCTCCTTCCAGGATTTCAGGCACATACACACACACAAGCACAGTGTGAGTTTCAAGCCACCAGGTCCAGGACTTGAACCATGATGGCCATGTGGGGGTCCAGCAACATAACCACTGTGCCCTCTGTCAGCCCTGCTAAGCCTTTGTTTGAAAAGGCTGTATTTTCCATCTCAGATTACGGCAGTCAGTCAGCAGGTTCATGAGCTGCTGGACAGTCAGAGCATGTCAGCTGTGTGGTTGTTTACATTGCACTTGTCTGCAAGGAGCCATGCATAGCTGCAGACTATCACACCACGTTTTCGTGAACTTAACCGGGAAGGCAGGTATCTAAAGGGAAAGTGAGCAGCCCTTGCTTCTCCTGAAGCCTATTCTCCTCTCCCGTTGGGGTCCCATTAGTAGACAATGTAGGTCTCTGATGGGTTCGTTGGCCAGGTTGGCGTCCTGGGAAAGGGTTTCCCTGCAGGGTCTTTCAGGTGCTGCTTTGTTGGTAACACGAGCCCCGCTCTTGCTGGGAATCCCATGGCCAGGACTGGGTTGGCGACATCTGCCCCTTGGGTTGCCATCTTCTGTTTGTGAATTTGGAGAAGTTACGCAACATCTGTAAATCTTAGACTCTGCTCATTTATAACAGGGACAGGAGGGTTTGTTATCTGAGGAATTAATCATCGTAAGTCACTTTTGAAAATTTTACACAAGCCTAATTGCAGTAACTGGCAAAACACCATTAATAATAAGCACGTTCTATAAGACCACAAAGAGCTTCTCGTTGCCAGTGGGTATCGTGTGTGCCCACTGATTAATGTAGTGGATAAACCGTTTTTATTAAGGAAAACAAGAGAGGAAAACCAGCACCTTAGGGAAGCTGTGTGATGCGTCGTGACAGGTCAAGGACATGGGTCAAACGAGCCGCACTGGCCAGGAGCCGTAGACTGCATGTTAGTTGGCATCCTTACACGTCTCCTTCACTGGCATCTCAGTGACCAGCACTAGCCATTCAAGGAGTTAAGGTAGAAACTGACATGCTGTGTCCAAGCCTGTATTTATTTATTTTATTTGGAGAATAACCTAAAGAGAACGTGAACAAATACCTATATCATTCTCTGCTACTTCGCAAAATACCTAAACCCTAAATAGAAAGCCTTCGACAGATTTTCTGCAGTTTAAAGGAAAACATCATCTCCAGCAGACGCGTTCCTGGACCCTGTGGTGGACGCCCAAGCCCCAGTGCTGTCGCATTTGAGTATTATTTAGGTACATCTTTCCATATGTGCACTGTTTCCCGAATTGTCAGAGGGCATGTGCACTTGCCAGGAAGAGGGAGAGGAAGAGAGGGTGAGGGAGAAAGCCCTTCCCAATAGGGTGTGGTCACACCGCGATTCCTGCTCCTTCATCTCCACATCTGGCCAGGGTTTGGGGCGTGCATCCACACATGCCAGAATGTTTTTCAAGGTGTGGGAGCCCAGATTCGAACAGCAGTCGGCCACATAGGATCCGGCAGTCCGTAACCACAGGGCCATGGATCCAGCCCATTCGTGTGTACTTTGAATTGTCTTGTTGTGGGGTGACTTCTGTGATGACATCCGAGTTCTTGGTGTTAGGGACAAGGACATAGCATTGAAGGGAACACTCCAGAGTGAAAGGAAAAGGCAGTTTATTATGTAAAAGCGAAAGTCCAGAGCTGAGAGTTAAGAATGGGCCCGCAGGGACACAGTGGCTGGAAGGCCCCAGCGGTTCCATGCGCGAGGCCTGTAGTTCTGATCTAGGTGGGTCAGCCAACGGTCGGCTGGGCCCACTCCTCGTCTCACTGCCCCACCCCGTGTGCCTGTCACTGATTCACCTCGCTGGCCATCTCAAATGTGGCTGACTCGGCTAGAACACCCCCTCGTCTCCTGCCTACACCACCTCGGGCGGGAATCTTCTGCCCTACATTTGTATCTAGTCACACGGGCAGACGTCCCAGCCCCTCACCCACTTCCATTCCCTAGCTTCCTCCCGTCTCGCCATTCCGATTCCTTATGGAACCAAATGCGATGCCGATGCTATGGAAATGGCTGTTCTATCCTATCGCTCAGGGAGTAATGGCAAGAAAAAAGTCTTTCTGTGTGCACTACAGACAGCCCTTTTAGGGATAGTAAGCGATGCGTGCCAGTGGGACACTGGCTGGACTGACCTACGGTTGGAGAACAGCTGACTATGTGTTTTTCACTGCAGGGGTAGTGTGCGCTCAACATAGGAACTTAGGAGAAAATAGGCCTAATATCAAAACACAGCTATTCCCATGATTTTGCAGTTAACTTTGTTAAAGCTGAGTAGTCAGATACCGAGGAATTCTCGTGGGTCCTGGAAGTCTTGCATCTCTCAAGTGCTCTGGTTTGAGGGTTGTGACCCAGAGAAACTTGTGTTGTGTCTTCACACCCAGTGGGGTGCTACTGGAACATAGGACTAGTGGGAGGACCTGCCGGAATGGGAGCCAAGTCTTCTGGAATAATGTGGCCCCACGAGGAAGCAGTGCTTATTAATTTGTTCTTTCTTTTTTTAATTTAGTTATTATTATCATAATCTCATTTATATTACAGTGAATCACATATAACTTTACAGTGTATTACATTTCTTTTACCAGAAGGAATACCATGCATATCAGTCAACACAAAGACATTCAAATAGCTGTTCGTTCTTTGCCAGATGATTACTATTATTATACCAATTTTGTTTTACATTCAGTCACGATCATTTTGCTTGTAAAAAGGCTTTACCCTCCATGACCTACCTCTCAGCCCAGTCCAGTTGAGAATACTATACACGTCATCAACAGGTAATAAACCATATCTGAATCCAGCTAATGTCCTGCCTCTCTATTTGTTCTCTTGCCCACACTCTTCTCTTCTCCCACCCCGTTCCACACTGTCTTATCATCGCTAACTATTGTCAATGCTTTTATGCCCTCATTCCATAGAGTATATATACCACACTTTTCCAATCCATTCATCAGTTTGTGGACATTTAGGTTGGTTCCATGTCTTGGCAATTGTGAATAATGCTGCAATAAACATGGATGTGCAAGCACTTTTCTGACTGAGCGTTCTCCTGTCTTTTGGGTAAATACCCAGAAGTGGGATTGCTGGATCAAATGGTAGTTCTATTTGTAGATCTTTGAGGAACCTCCATATTGTTCTCCACAGTGGTTGAACTAGTTTACATTCCCACCAACAGTGTAGGAGGGTTCCCTTTTCACCACATCCCCGCCAACACTTATCACTTTTTATATTCTTAATCTTTGCCATTCTGACAGGGGTTAGGTGGTATCTCATTGTGGTTTTTATCTGCATTTCCCTTATGATGAGGGATGTCGAGCATTTCCTCATATGCTTTTTGGCTGTTCGTATGTCTTCCTTAGAGAGACTTTTGTTCAGCTCACTTTCCCATCTTTTAATCGGGTTAATCATTTTTTTTCGCATAAGGCACTTGAGTTCCCTATGTATTCTCGTTATCAGTCCCTTGTCTGAGGCATATTTAACAAAAATATTTTCCCATTCTGAGGGTTGTCGGTTCACACTTGTTACTGTGTCCTTTGCTGTGCAGAAACTTCTTAGTCTAATATAGTCCCACTTGTCTATTTTAGGGATTATTGCCTGTGCTTTGGGAGTCTTATTTAAGAAGTCTTTGCCTACTCCAATGTCTCCCAGAGTTTCCCCAGGATTTTCCACCAGTAGTTTTATTGTTGGAGGTCTTAGGTTCAGATCTCTGATCCATTTTGAGCTAACTTTTGTTTATGGTGAAAGATGAGGGTTCAGTTTCATCTTTCTGCAGGTGGATACCCAGTTTTTCCAGCACCATTTACTAAAGAGGTTTTACTTTTCCCAGTGGATTGACTGATATCCTTTGTCAAAAATCAGTTGGCCATAAGCTTTGGGGGTTATTTCTGGAATCTCTATTCTATGACATTGGTCCACATGTCTGTTTTTGTGCTAATATCATGCTGGGTTTTTTTTGGGGGGGGGGTTAGAGGTTTTTATGCTATAGGGCGCGTGTGCTTGCCAGACAGACAGAGAGAGACAGAGAGACAGAAAGCGAGAAATCATCCCCCCCAGGGGGGATGGCCACACGCAATCCCTTCTCCTCCATTCTCCTCTCAGGATCTTGGGCACGCATGCACACGCGCCTGGCGTGAGTTTTAAGCCACCGGGTCCGGGACGCGAACCGCGGTCGACTACGTGAGAGTCCAGCGACATAGCCATTACGCTAACTGCTGGTCCCAATCTTGTTAATCTTTTCAAAGAAACAGCATTTACTTTCATTTACTTTCTGTATGGTTTGTTTATTTTCTGTTTCATTTATTTCTGCTCAAAACTTTAATATTTCTTTTCACCTGGCATTTTTAGGTTTTCGTTGTTGTTTTTCCGATTCCCTGAGGCATGATGATAGGTTATCTATTTGCCACCTTTCCACCTTTCTTGTGCGTGCTAATTGCTATGAACTTCCTTCTAATGACTGCTTTTGCCATGTCCCATAGATTATGGAACTTGTGTACTCATTATCATTTGCTTCCATAATTTTTTTATTTCATATTTAATTTCTTCAGTAGTTAAAAAGTTATATAGAAGTAGATTGTTCAGTTTCCATGTATTTGTGTATTTTTGAGGGTGTTTCTTAAAATTAATCTTGAGTTCAATTCCATCATGGTCAGAGAAGATGCTGGATATAGTTTCTACGCCTTTGAATCTATAAAGGCTTGATTTGCGTCCTAACATATGGTCAATCTTTGAAAAGGTTCCATGCCAAGGTGAGAAAAATGTATATTTTGTGGACTTAGGGTAGAAAGTTCTATAGATATCTATCAAGCCCATTCGATTTATAGTATCATTTAGGTCCTGTATCTATTTTTTGCCTAGAAGATATGTCTAAAGAAGATAATGGGGTGTTGAGATCCCCAACAATTATAGTGTTTCTCCTTATCTCTCCTTTTAGCTCCAGCAGTCTTTCCTTCACATATTTAGGTGCTCCTGAGTTGGGTGCATAGATATTTATAAGTGTTACGTCTTCTTGCTGAATTACTCCATATACTATTAAATAATGCCCTTCTTTGTCTCTTCTTACAGTCTTTGACTTGAAGCCTATTTTGTCTGAAATCAATATCACAACTCCAGCCCTTTTTTTGATTTCTATTTGCGAGGAATATCTTTTTTTCAGCCCTTCACTTTTAGTCTATGTATGTGTTTATCCATAAGGTGAGTTTCTTGTAGGCAACAGATAGAGGGTTTCTGTTTTTTTATCCATTTGGCCAATCTATGTCTCTTAGTTGGAGAATTTAATCCATTGACATTCAATGTTATTATCGATATTTCTGGACCTGTTTCTATCATTAAGTGAGCCATTTTCTTGGTTATTTTTTGTTCTCTTATAACTGTCTGTCTAACTTTTTAGTTTTCTTGTTATAATACTCCCTTCAGAACCTCTTGAAGAGCTAGTCTTGAGCTGGTAAATTCCTTCAGACTTTGTCTGAGAATATTTTTATCTTTTTTTTCCCCATATGTAAGATAATCTTTCCAGGTATAATATTCTTGGTTGAAACTGTATTTAATTCAACATTTTGACTATATTTCCCCATTCTTTTCTTGCCTGCATTGTTTCTGTCAAGAAATCTGATGCTAGCCTGATGAGGTGACCTTTGTAAGTAACTTGATGTTTCCCTCTTACCAACTTTAGTATCTTGCCTTTGTCTGTTGTGTTGTGTTTTTTTTGTTTGTTTGTTTGTTTTTGCCAATCTGGCTATGATGTGCCTTGGAGAGGATCTTTTTGGGTTGATTATATTGGGGGTCCTTTGTATTTCTTGGGTCTGGATATTTGAATGCCTTTCAAGATTTGGAAAGTTTTCTTCCAGGATTTCATGGAATAAATTATCAACGCCCTTATTATTTTCTTCCTCTTCTAGGATACCCATTATCCGGATGTTGGGACATTTGATGGTATTCAGTATTTCTTGTATATTATCCTCATTTTTCACGGTTGTTTTCTCAATGTTCCTAATACTTTTTTCTAGGTCAGATGTTTTGTCTTCTTCATTTGAGGTTCGATCTTCTGCCTGATCTAATCTACTTTTAATACTTTCAAAGGAGGTTTTGATTTCCTGTATCACATTCTTCAACCCTAGAAGTTCCATCTGGTTCTTGTTTAAGGTATCTATTTCTTCTTTCAAATCATGAAAGGACTCCCTCATCTCCTGGAACTCTTTGTCTCTTTTCTCTTCCATCTCAGTTAGTTTGGTCACTACAAATATTCTGAATTCCTTATCAGACATGTCCACAACATTCATTGTATTGACTGTGAGTGATGTAGGCTTGATGATTTCCCTTGGGAGAGAGGCCTTTTGTCGGTAATTCATATTTCTTGAGCCTCTGCAATTGTTCCTAGTCATCTGGTGATCTATATGTTCTTTCCTAATTTATTCAAGGTATCTCAGAGTGTTAAAAGTTGTGCAGGATTAGAAAATTGGTGATTTCTCTTCTGGTCTGCCTACCGGTTGCTCACCAGTACCATGTACGGTTGTCACTGGTCCTGGGTGACCCAAAATCCTCCCTGTTTTTAAGAAGTGGTGAACCTCCAACTGACCTAATAAGCTTCACCTCAAGAGAAAAGAAAAAATTGTGTGCCATGTGCTATTCAAAACACTGAAATTCTGAGAGTTCAAAAGCAAGTGGGAAAGGAGCAGAGGACGAGCTATGGGTTCTAGCCATTAGTGCCTACAGCCACAGGCAGCCTGGTGTCTGGCACTGCTGCTGGCTTGAACCAGTCTCCAGATGGGGTGGGAAGGGGTGCAAGTTCATCATAAAGTCCCAAGAAACAAACCTGAAGTCCAGAGATGAGTAGGGGTGGGGATGAGCAATGGGTCCCACCTATTAGGGCCTACAGCCACAGGCTTTAACTAGTTCTTGAGAAAGTGGGCTGTTAGATAAGTTGGCTACCCACAGGTCTCTCTGTGCACCCATCCAGTTTCCTTCTCTTCTCTTGGCCATGTGGTGACTTAACACGAGTCCAACCAGATGCCAGCCCCATGTTCTTCTCCTTTCCAGCACCAGAATCAGGAGGAAAATAAACCTCTATTCTGTAGTAATCACCCAGTCCCAGGTATTTTCAACTACACAGACTGAGCCAACAAGTTTGACTAATATCCATGTTATGAGTGGATTCATATCATTTTGACACTTTTGACACTATCTTCCTTTTTACAACAATTTTGGGAGGTTTTTGCTTGCTGTGGTGTGTAGAATATTTATTTGCAGTGTTGATAGTTTTGATCGGTAACATGTCTTACAGCACATTTACTTAAATAGTTACCTTGGTGGGTCTTTGGCTGCCATTCCCCATCAGGAATCACTCAGGAGAGTGCTCGTGGGCACAGTCTTGCACATGGCCTTTGATGAGCCTGTCCTCTCATATTTTAGGAAATGGTTAAAAGTGAAATTTTAGATCATGTTTTATGCCCAGATATAGCTTTACTGTGTAGCTTCAATTTTCAACAAAGTAGCCTAAGTGATTCATTTGTAATAACAGCTTAACAAAAGTTGTGTAACCAGCTTGCAGATGTGACAACCCCGGGAAGTACATGTTCCTGGAAATTCCTGAACAAAAGAAACCCCAAAAGAATAGGTGACCTTTCAGAAATGACTTCTCAAAATGGCAGCTGGTCACCAGCCCTTGGCTCCTTCTTAATTCTTGGTTCTTCTCCTTCTTTAAGACTTTTGGCAAGCCTTTTTCACAAGCTTGTCTTGAGACTATGCCTTTTCATCAGATGAAAGAGGAAAGGGGACAGACAATACACATCTAATAAGGGAGTAATAAAATTTAGGTCACACACCCCATATTGCTCAGCCAATGAGGAACCAGGGGAGGGTCTTGTGCACTTGTAACCATTTCAGGTAATACATGCCCATCAGACACCAGCTCTTGCAAGACCACCATTAAAGTCTCACTTCAGTGTACCTCACTTCATGTCCATTTTTGGCACTGAGTGGATGAGAGCATTTCTCACATTTCCTAACAATTTTTTAAGAAAGTTGTACCAATATCAAAACTCTTCAACAGTACAGATACCCCACATCCTCAGTACATAGAATCGTCCGCCAATCTAATGCAATACCTCCAGTGGGTAAGCTTTATAGTCATATTCACTTGGTATTAATTAACATTTTTCTCATGATGCATAAGGTTGAACACATCTTTTTATATTCTTATGGGTCATTCAGATATTATTTGTAAATGGCTGTCAAAGGCTTGTCTATTTCTCAAGTCTTTTATCTTTTCCTTTTTGATGTGTGTGTTTGTGTGTGCGTATGTGTCTCTACATGTGTAGGATTAAAGGACATTGTCAAATACAGCCAGTAGGAATTTTTTCACAAAATGTGATTTGCCTTTTGTTTTAAAAATAGTATCTTTTGATGAAATATTATCTGAATTTTAGCAATGTTTAGTTTACTTTTTTGTAGATCTTTGGTGTCCTATTTAAAAATATTCCATAGAGATTAAAGTGTTCTAAATTTTCCTTTGTACAACATATTGTTTTATCTTTTTATTGCAGTGCATCCAAAATTAATTGTTATGTGCCGTGTAAAGTACAATCGAGATTCCTATCCCCATGCAATACTAAGTTTCTCAGCAACACATCTACAAAAGGCCATCTTCATACCCTTGATGACAGTGT
This sequence comes from Tupaia belangeri chinensis, assembly GCF_000334495.1. NCBI lineage: Eukaryota > Metazoa > Chordata > Mammalia > Scandentia > Tupaiidae > Tupaia > Tupaia belangeri. The sequence goes on along the minus strand of NW_006159999.1, from coordinate 1,185,321 downwards.
CACGTTTATTACAAGTTTAGTGACCACATGTCAACTTAATATTTTATATGCATACATAAGGAACATTCAAGAAGTCAGAAGTCATTTTAGTTTTTGTTCTGATATTCACAAACTGACTGTGTACCATTGGTCAAGTCATGCAACGACTGAGTTAGATAAAGAAAAAAATTATAAAGCCCCTTAAAATCAGCGCGCAAACTTTATATAGCCCTTTTGTAAACTATATTTTGGCTTTCTTATCATGTCTACTATTGAGTCGTTTTTGTTGCTAACTTGAAAGAGCATGAACTTTTATATTTCACAGAGAAAGAAGGCTTTTATTTAGAAAGTAATCCTTTGTCAGTGTGTTATCTCACCTACATAAAAATAAAATCATTTTTATAGCTTTGAAAAAACGATGATCCAGGAAGATATTTATAGAACAATTTATTTTGAACTTTTGATGTAACAATGCCATTTTCAAATTAAAACACAGATTAAACGTGCTTTTCTTATGCAGATCCAGTAGTAGATCAGATGCTCTAAGATTTTTTTTATCTGTATTCTCTCTCACACCTTATAAGAAATTTTAAAAATCAGCATACCAGACATACATTACTCCACTTGAGGTTTGATGTGCTTCTTAAAAAAGCTTTATTTCTTGGGAACCAGCAGTTAGCGTAATGGCTATGTCGCTAGATTCCCACGTAGTCGACCGTGGTTTGCGTCCCGGACCTGGTGGCTTAGAACTCACGCCGGGCGCGTGTGCGTGCATGCCCAAGATCCCGAGAGGAGAATGGAGGAGAAGGGATTGCGGCATGACCATCCCTCCTGGGGGGGGGGTGATTTCTCGCTTTCTGTCTCTATGTCTCTCTCTGTCTGTCTGGCGAGCACACGTGCCCTATAGCAAAAACCTCTCAAAAAAAAAAAAAAAAAAAGCTTTATTTCTTTGCTCCCAACACAAAGAAATGGCAAATACTTGAAATGAGGGGTATGCTAATTACCTGATCTGCTTATAACACATCGGAATTTTGTACCAAAATACAAAATCACACTGTACTCCATAAATATGTACAATTATTATATATCAATAATAATAGTAAGTACTTTTTTAAAAAGCTTATTTCTCAAATATATTTAAATACTTGTTATGTACAAGTTAACATGAGGAAAACAAAGATAAATAGTACTGGTTTTTCCCTTCAATGAGCTTATAATTAAGTTGAGGATTAGAATATTCTCAACAATAGGGACCAGGGGAATCAGCAGTTAGCATAATGGCTATGTCGCTGGACTCCCACATAGTCAACCGCGGTTTGCATCCCGGACCCGGTGACTTAAAACTCACGTCGGGCGCGTGTGCGTGCATGCCTAAGATCCCAAGAGGAGAATGAAGGAGAAGGGATTGCGGCGTGACCATCCCCCCGGGGGATGATTTCTCGCTTTCTGTCTCTATGTCTCTCTCTGTCTGTCTGGCGAGCGCATGCGCCCTATAGCGAAAAACCTCTCCAAAAAAAAAAAAGCAATAGGGACCAGCAGTTGGCATAATGGCTATGTCACTGGACTCCCATATAGTTGACCATGGTTTGCGTCCCAGACTCCTTTGCTTAAACTCATGCCGGGAGCATGTGTGTGCGTGCCCAAGATCCCGAGAGGAGAATGGAGGAGAAGGGATTGCGGTGTGACCATCCCCTCCTGGGGGGTGATTTCTCGCTTTCTGTCTCTCTGTCTCTGTCTTTCTGGTGAGTGCATGTGCCCTATAGCAAAAACCTCTCTGGGAAAAAAAAAAAAAAAAAAGGAATATTCCCAACAATAACTAGAATGAAATATAGTGTGATAAATGCTTTAGTAAATAAATAAGAGAGGTTTCCGAAGACTAGGAGAGACATTTTTATATTCAAGTAATTTTTTCTTAAGATTTTTGCCACCAGGTGCATATGCTCACCAGAGAGACAGAAATTCTGGTGAGTGAATGTGCCCTAAAAGAAAAACCCCCCTGGGAAAAAAAAAAAAAAAAAAGGAATATTCCCAACAATAACTAGAATGAAATATAGTGTGATAAATGCTTTAGTAAATAAATAAGAGAGGTTTCCGAAGACTAGGAGAGACATTTTTATATTCAAGTAATTTTTTCTTAAGATTTTTGCCACCAGGTGCATATGCTCACCAGAGAGACAGAAAAAGACAGTGAGAGAAAAAGATAGAAATCTCCTTCCCCTGAGAGGGATAGCCGCATCACATTCCCTTCTCCTCCATCCTCCTCCTGTGATTTTGGGTACGCATGCACACATGCTCAACATGAGTTCTAAGTTGCCAGGTCCAGGACTCAAACTGCAGTCAGCCATGTGGGAGTCCAGTGCCTTAACCACCATGCCATCTGCTAGCCCTATCCAACTCGTCTTGAAATTATTTGTAGAGGAAAGGAATTAGCACAACCTCAAAGGATACAAAGGATTTCTATCAGCCCAAAAGGAGTGCTATTTACCTGTTTCTATAGGAAAATGGAGAGAGAGAACACAGTGAACTGTTAACCAGACCTGCAGTGTGGATGGAGGTGTCGGGGTGACACTGAGGGTGCACAGTTGATGAGCTGGTGAGGGACTGGATTGTATTTGGGGACAAACATCCACTGTTTTCATACCATTGAGCCTGATTTATGGACAAGTCTAGCACAAATAAGATAAACAGAGGACTGAAGAGTAGGGCTGAGATTGTAGATCACACAGGGGGAGACGGAGAAGGTGACTTGGACCGTGAACAGCCTAGGCTGGACTTCAATATGTTATCACAGCCAGCAATAGCTTTCTAGAGAATAAAAGTAGAGTATAAATGAGCAATAGTACCTGGAGATATAAATAATACCGTGATTATCATATGAGCAAAGGTAAAAACTTGAAACCAAGTAAGAAGACTAGATGTCTTCCATTTCAAAAGTTGAAAAAGAAAAAAGAAAAAGAAAAAAGAAAAAGAAAAAAAGGGAAGAAAGACCTTAAGCTCGAATTCTGGAAGGCACTCATATTTCTAGAGAAGGAAGAACAGTAAGGGAGGTACTAACAGGCTTTGCATCTAAGTCACCTACAGCATCCTTATCTTAACCAGTGAATTGCGGCTTTGCCCTTTTCACATTTAATAGAGTCCAAAAGCCTTTATGCAGTAAATACGCTTCCTCTGGTTACAGTATCCGATTAATTAGGTGGACCTCATCAAGGGCTCATCTTACTTCGTCAACGCCATAGACTCAGTGTTCGGTTTCACTGAAAATTCATGTGCCAGTAGGTGGCCTTGTGGGAAGGTGTGGAATCCCATGTGTAAGGCTGTGGTTCGAGTCCCAGACCTGGTGGCTTGAAACTCACACAACGTGCGTTTGCATGTGTTACTGAAATCCCAAGGGGAGACTGGAGGTGAAGGGATTGAAGGGATTGCAGTGTGGTCATCCTTCTGTGGGGGGGGACTCACTTTTCCTTTAGCTATCTATCTCTCTCCAGCAAGTGTGTGCATCCTATGCCCAAAACCTAAAATTCAAATAATAAATAAATAAAACGCCACATATTGAAGCCCTAATCTCCAGTGTGATCATACTCAGAGGTGGGATCTCTGAGAGGTGATTAAGTTTAGATCAGGTAATAAGGGTGGGCCCCTAACATGAGTTTAATGACCTTTCAAAGAACATACCAGAGACATGCTTTCTGTCGCTTTCAGTCTCTCTCTTGCTCGTACACACACGCTCTCTCTCTCCCACACGTGCTCTCTCTCCCCTCCGCAAGGAAAGGAATTAGCACAACCTTAAGGGATACAAAGGATTATACAAAGTTACAGCAAAAAGATGACTGATGGTCATCAGCAAGCCAGGAAGGCCCTCACTGGTCACCAGCTCTGCCACAGCTCGACCTCAGGCTCCTCAGCCTCCAGAGTAGGCCGCCCAGTCCATGGGATTTTGTGATGGCAACACGAATGACTGCTAAGTAGCTTTGAACTTGGTACCGGGTGAGGCTGGAAGAGTGTGGACATACCCGGAAAGGCTGATACTGCCCTGAGGGACTGCTAAGTGCAATTCTAGGGAGGGCTCAGAACCGGAGGAGGAGAGCTGGAGAGAAAGTCTCTGTCTCCTTAGAGAACACACGAGCAATCACGGGCAGATGCTGGGAGGAATACCGACCTCCCAGGGTTGTCTCAGAGGAAGAGCATGGCACTTGAAACTGGAAGAAAGGTGGTTCGTGTTACAAAGGAGCAGAGCTTCTCTAAATTGTGGTCCTGGGCATTCAGCTGAGATTTCTAAACAAGGTGCAGGAGGTGGCTTGACTCTCCCTGAGTGCTTATAATAGAGCGAAAGAAGACAGAAATGGGTTTAAGATGGGTTTGGCAAGCAAGAGGAAACTGACATGGAAGGGTCTGGAAAATGCTCAACCTTCCTTAGTCCACAAAATGAGGAAACACGTTCAGAAGAAAACGCTAAAGTGAGGAGACCAGTGTGGATGTGAACCACGCACCACACCCGCTACCCCGGCGTGGGCACTAGCAGATGACAGGAGTGAGGGTGCTGACAGTACTTGGGGACTTCGCAGGAAGGAGCCACAAACCTGCTTCACTGCACACGTGTACTCTGCTTCAAGACAGGAGAAGACTTCCTTACGGGTGACTCAGAGCTCGCTGGGCTGCCTCCCCAGATGGGAGCAGATCTCTGCCCGAAGCACTGAAGTGGGGTGCCCCGTCCCTCTGTCTGCAGAGCCCCTGTTGAACCCAGGGAGAGGGGGCAGACCCTGCCCAGCAAAGCAGCTGGAACAGTTTCACCCCAGTGGGCCCAGATGCAGATTATTGGGTAAGAGAGGATTGTTCTCCAGCTTTAAGACCTCATGGAGTTTCCTTGGCTAGTTTGGGACTAACCTGAGACGTGGCGTACCTTCCTTTTTTTCTATCTTCTCCTTCCTAGATGAAAAAGCCTATCTTCTGTCTTTCCCTCAGTTGTATTTCTGAAACACATAGCTTGGTTTCATAAATTTACAGCCGGAGAGGAATTTCGCCTTTCGATGAATTACACTTGCAGTCTGAAGTTTCACCCATACCTGATTTACATGATATGCGGATGCCACTTTGAATTTCAGACTTAGAGTTGGTGTTCTATTGAGTTAAGACTTACAGAGACATTAGGAAGGAAGGAACATATTTTTCTTGTGAAAAGGACAGAAATGTGTGGGGAATCAAGGACGAAATGCCACGGATGGGACATTTAGGTATGTCGCTGTCCCCAGTGCAATGATGTCTGGAATTGGGGTCTGAGAGCTAGCTAGGTTTAGACAGGCCATGAGGATAAAGCCCTTATGCTGGGATTGTTTCTCTTATAAAAATAGATCAGAGAATGTCCAAGATCTCTCTTATCTTCTCTCTATCCCTCCCTGCCATGTTCGTTTGCAGTAAAAGGATGGCTGTCTGCAAACAAGGCAGCGGGTCCTCAGCAGACACGGAATCTCTGGGTGCCTTCATTGTGTACTTCCCAGACTCGAGATATGCTCCGATGATTAATAACAATTTTCAACAATTTATTGGAGGAAACTGCGCTTGCTGGAGAGAGAGAGAGAGAGAGAGAGAGAGAGAGAGAGAGAGAGCTGGGGCATGGTCACACCAAAACCTTTCTTCTCCATTCCTCCTTTCAGGATTTGGGCCATGCACGCAGATGCACCTGTCATGTTTTTCAATGTGTCAGATGATCCAGGACTCGAACTGTGCAGTCAGGCATGTGGGATCCAGTTGCCTTAACCACCATGCCACCAGCTGGCGTGATTTCGTAATTTTAGTGTATCTATAATAAGTGTACTTATAATTCATCTAGAATATGTGATTTTACAACATACACATACATCTGCCAACAGGCAGCGAGGAACTGAGACCACCAGCCCCCAACCCCCAGCCATCTTGTAAACAGGGCTCTAGCTCCCATGGCCCGCAGGAGACTGCAGCTGAGCTGAGGCTGACGGCGGCATTGGACTCGGCCACGGCTTCTGTTCTTGGATTCTGAAAGGCAGAAAATGGGAGCAATGTCAATGTTGTTTTCAGTCACTAAACTTTGGAGCTATTTACTACATCATGATAGATAACAAAAATGCACGTATAAATGCACATACAATAAATTATGACTATATCATAAATTAATTATATAGTGATAGCTTATAATAGATCATTTTGACATACAACACCTTTTATAATGTAATGAGCTTGTATATTATATGAACATACTTATTTTTTAATTTATTTTTCAGAAAGAGTTTTTTGCTATAGGGTGTGTGTGCTCATCAGAGAAACAGAGAGAGAAAGTGAGAAATCACCCCCAAAGAGAAATGGCCACACCACAATCCATTCTTCTGTCAGGACTTTGGGCATGCACACACACACACACACACACACACACACACAGAGCGTGAATTTCAAATCGCTGGGTCCAGGACTTGAACCATAGTTGGTCATGTGTGAGTTTAGTGCCCCAACCACTACACCCTCCTGCTATTCCTATGAACCTACTTGCTAAATATTGTTGGTATTATTTCACAATAAAATGTTTTCATCATGCACTATGGCTCGTATTGTTGGGTGACATAATACCCCATGGTTAAGATGCCCATACTTCTCCCTCAAATTCACCATCCTTCCACATGTGGCCAAGTATATTTCTCTCTCGTTAACCTTAGCATTTAATACATGCATGTGCATATTTAATTATCTATTAATTCGCTCTCCAGTTTAATGCATGCAAAGTCCATTAGAGGATTGAGCCATACTATCCCTGTGACCGGGTTCATGAGCCACTATTTTGGACATATTATCTGTGAGAGTAAAATACACATGGCCAGAAACTTGATAGAAAGTATATCTATCATCTCCATTTTAGTGTGGTAAGAGACTTGAGGAAGAATTTATTATTTATTGATTTTTATTTGCCAAGTCAAAACATAGGAGAAGGAATAGAGACTGAATTACAGACCTTAAACTTGTCTACCTCACTGTGAACAACTATTTCTAGTGTATTTACAAACATTTTATCAAAAGTTTAAGACTACCCAATTAGTAATAGAGGTATGTTGTTCAGAGAAAATAAAATATATTTATCCTTATGTAAAAGTAAAATACACACACATTTTTATTTTATGATATTAAAAATCAACTTACTGGGACCAGCAGGTGGCGTGGTGGTTAAGGCACTGGACACTCCCACACGGCTGACCAGGGTTCGAGTCCTAAATCTCATGGCTTGCTTTCTCACTTTCTCTCTCACTCTCACCCTCTGTCTCTCTCTGGTCAAATTAAAAATAAATAAATAAAATAAATAAATGAAAAAATAAAAAATAAAATAAATAATTATTAAGAAAATCAACTTACTATATACACATAAATTAAATGTACATTTATTAAATTAAGACTAACACTAATGACTAAAACTAACAACTTTTTTTTTTTTTTTTGGAGAGATTTTCGCTATAGGTCTTGTGTGCTCAACAGACAGACAGAGAGACAGAAGGCAAGAAATCACCCCCCAGGGGGGATGGTCACGCAGCAATCCCTTCTCCTCCATTCTCCTCTCGGGATCTTGGGCAAGCACGCACACGTGCCCGGCGTTGAGTTCTAAGCCACTGGGTCTGGGACGCGAACTACGGTCGACTACGTGGGAGTCCAGCGACATACCCATTACGCTAACTGCTGGTTCCCAACAACATTTTTTTTTTTCAAGTTCTTTTATACATATGCAAAGTGAATATTCCAACATGTGTACATTTCTCCCCAGTCCAGTTGATATTACTGTAAAGTTATCTTCAATAGATAATACCCCATCTTTTTGTCTCATTAATGCTAAGCCTCTCTATTTTTTGCCTTAATGTTCTTCCTCAGAATCTACTCCTTCACCCACCCTCTTCCTACACTGTATCTGATATTCACAACCATTTACTGTGTTTCTATATCCTTTAGTCGTTCACTTTTGGTCATAGAGTGTGGTATATATTAAGTGGAGACATACAATGTCTCTCATTCATAGCCTGACTTGCTTCACTTCCAAATTCACCCATTTTTCTGTCAAAAGCCAGGGTCTTATTGAATTTTATGACTGAGTAGTATTCCATAAAGTACATGTGCCACAGTTTTTCAACATGTTCATCTGTTCGTGGGCATTTGGGTTGATTCCATGTCTTAGCAATTGTGAATAATGCTGCAATAAATATCAATGTGCAAGCACTTTTCCAATTAAGAATTCTTCTGTCCTTTGGGTAGATACCAAGGAGTGGGATTGCTAGATCATATGGTAGTTCTATTTGTAGATTTTTGAGGAATCTACAAATTGTTCTCCACAGTGGCTGGACCAATTTACATTCCCACCAGCAGTAGTTGTGATGTCATTCAGCATTCCCATCACCACTTTCACAACACCCCTGCCAGCACTTATCATTTTTGTTTTTATAATCTTAGTCATTCTGACTGGGGTTAGGTGGTATCTCATGCTTTTTATCTGCATTTCCCTTACAATGAGGGATGTTGAGCATTTTTTCATATATCTTTTGGCTATTCCTATGTAATCCTTAGAGAGTGTTTTTTTTTTTTTCT
>NW_006159999.1:1133520-1176630 GCF_000334495.1 Tupaia belangeri chinensis | reverse complement strand
AGTTTACAAAAATATTTTCCCATTCTGAGGGCTGTCTATTCACACTAAGCACTGTGTCTTTTGCCATGCAGAAACTTCTTAGTCTGATGTAATCCCACTTGTCTATTTTGGGGATTACTGACTTTGGGAGTCTTATTTAAGAAGTCTTGCCCTACCCCAATGTCTCCCAGAGTTTCCCCAGTGATTTACAGTTTGAGGTCTTAAGTTTAGATCTTTGATCCACCTTGAGTTGATTTTTGTCAAAGGTGAGAGGTAGGAGTTCAGAATCATCCTTCTGCAGATGGATATCCAGTTTTTCCAGCACCATTTGCTGAAGAGGTTTTCCTTTTCCCACTGGATTGACGGGTACCCTTTGTCAAAAATCAGTTGACTATATATTTGGGAGTTTATTTCTGGGGACTCTATCCTGTTCCATTGGTCCACCTATATGTTTCTGTGCCAGTACTGTTTTGATTACCACAGCTTTGTAGTATATTTTTGGGTCTGGGGAGTGAGATGCCTCCCACTCCACTCTTCTTGTGCAGGATTGCTTTGGCAATATGAGGTCTTTTATGATTCCAGACAAATTTTATGATTGTCTTTTCTAGATCTGTGAAGAATGTGTCTGGTACTTTGATTGGGATTACATTAAATATGTAGATTAATTTGGGTAGAATGGCTATTTTGATTATATTAATTCTTCCAATCCAGGAACATGGGATGTTCTTCCACTTTTTTGTGTCATTTTCAATTTCCTTTTTTAGCTTCTCATAGTTTTCCTTGTCAAGGTCTTTAACTTCTGTGGATAGTTTTATTCCTAGGTATTTTATACTTTTTGTGGCTATTGTAAATTGAATTACTTTTTGCAGTTCTATTTCAGTCTACCTGCCATTTGTATATAGAAATGTTATAGATTTCTGTATGCCAATTTTGTATCCTGCAACTTTACTGTATTCATGTATTTCTTCCAGGAATTTTTTCATGGATATCATTAAGTCTTCTATACCATCATGTCCTCTGTGAATAGAGAGAGTTTCATCTCTTCTTTTCTTATTTGAATGCCTTTTATTTTATTCTCTTTTCGGATTGCATTGACAAGGGCTTCCAGTATTCTATTGAAAAGGAGTGGAGAAAGTGGGTATCCTTGTATTGTACCAGCTTTTAGGGGAAACGTTTTCAGCATTTCTCCATTCAGGATGGTGTTCACTATCGGTTTTTCATTGATAGCTTTTACTGTGTTGAGAAATGACACATCTATGCCGATATTGCTGAGAGTCTTGATCATGAAGGGATGTTGTATCTTTTTAAGTGCTTTTTTCTGCATTAATTTATATGATCATATGGTTTTTATCTTTCTTTCTGTTAATATGGTGTATTACATTTATGGTTTTGCATATGTTGAACCAACCTTGCATTCCTGGAATAAAGCCTACCTGATGGTGATGTATAATCTTTTTTATTAGTTGTTGGATATGATTTTCTAGTATCTTGTTGAGAATCTTTTAGTTTATATTCATCAGAGATATTGGTTATAGTTTTCCTTCTTTGTCCTATCCTTTTCTGTTTTAAGGATAAGGGTGAGGGAGGCTTCAAAAAATGAATTAGGGAGAGAATCAGTCTTTTGAATCTTTAGAAATAGCTTGGGAAGGATAGGGGTTAACTCTTCTTTAAACATTTTGTAAAATTCAGAGTTGAAACCAAGGCTTTTCTTTGTTGGGAGGTATTTATTACTGATTCAATTTCTTGGCTTGTTATGGGCCTATTTAGACTTTCTACATCCTCCTGGGTCAATCTTGGTAGATTGTGTCCAGGAATTTGTCAATCTCATCTAGATTTTCTTGTTCCTTGTTCATAGTGTCCTCTAATGATGTTTTGTATTTCTACTATGTCTGTTGTTACATTGCCTTTTTCATTGCAGATTTGATTTACCTGGGTCCTTTCTCTCTTTTTCATAGTAAGTCTCACTAGTGGTGTATCAAATTTGTTTACCTTTTCAAAGAACCAGCTTTTATTTTCACTTATTTTCTATATAGTTTGTTTATTTTCTATTTCATTTATTTTTGCTCATATATTTATTATTTCCTTTCTCCTGGAGGTTTTTTTTAAATTTTTTTTCTGCTGTTGCTTTTCTAATTCTCTAAGGTACAATGTTAGGTGATCCATTTGCTTCTTTCCATATTCTTCTTGAGTGCACTAATTGCTATGAACTTCCCTCTTATGATTGCTTTTGCAATATCTCAAAGATGGAAGGAAACTCGTGTCCTCATTGTCATTGGCTTCCAGTTTTTATATCTTCAGTAGTTGTGATGTCATTCAGGAGTAGGTTATTTAGTTTCCATGTATTTGAGTATTTTTGAGGAATTATCTTGAAATTAAAATCAAGTTTAATTCCATCATAGAGAAGATGCTGGATATAGTTTCTATGTCTTTGAATCTGTAGAAGCTTGCCACAAGGCTCTAGCATGTAATCAATCTTCAAAAAGGTTCCATGTTGGGGTGAGAAAAAAAGTGTTATCTCATGGTTTTCAGGTGGGAAGTTCTATAGATGCCTGTTAAGTCCATTTGATTTATGGTATCATTTAGATCCTCTATCTCTTTACCTATTTTTTGTCTAGATGATCTGTCCAGAGGGGATAATGGGGTGTGGGGGCCTCCAACAATAAGTGTGTTGCAGTCTAGCTCTCCTTTTAGATCTAACAGTTTTTCTTTCATGTATTTGGATGCTCTTGTGTTAGGTGTATAGATATTTATAAGTGTTATATCTTCTTGATCAATTGACCCTTTGTCTATAAAAAACAGTTTTTGTTTTAAAGGCTATTTTGTCAGAAATTAGTATGGCGACTCCAGCTCTTTTTTGGTTCCCTTTTGCGTGAAAAACCTTTTCCACCCCTTCACTTTTAGTTTTTATCCTTGAGCTGGGTTTCCTGTAGGCAATAGATAAAGGGTTTCTTTTCTTTCCTTTTTTTTTTTTTTTTCCATTTGGCCAATCTGTGTCTCTTGATTGGAGAATTTAATCCATTAACATTCAATGTTATTATCGATAGTGCCAGACTTACCACGACATATAAGTTGGCAATTGTCCTGGTTGCCTTTTATTCCTTTATTTCTTGCGGCTCATTTTTCAGATTTCCTGAAATAGTACTCCCTTCAGGGTTTCTCGAAGAGCTCGTCTAGTATTGGCAAATTCTTTCAGGTTTTGTTTGAGAAGATTTTAAATCTTTTTTCCCATATGAAGGATAATCTTGCAGGATATAATAATCTTGGTTGAAATTATTTCTCTTTTAACACTTTGAATACGCCTTCCCATTCTTTCCTTGCTTGCATTGTTTCCATTGAGAGGTCTGGTGTTAGCCTGATGGGATGACCTTTGTAAGTCATTTGTTGTTTCTTGCCAGTTTTATTATCCTCTCTTTATCTGTGATCTTTGCCAGTCTGGCTAAGATGTGCCTTGGGGAAGATCTTCTTGGTTGCTTCTATTTGGGATCCTTTGTATTTCTTGGATCTGGATGTTTGAGTGTCTTTCTAGACTTGGGAAATTTTTTACCAGGATTTCATGGAATAGATTTTCCATGCCCTTGTTAGTTTCTTCACCTTCTGGGATACCAATTATTCAGATGTTTAGATGTTTAATGGAATCTAGTATTTCTCGTATATTATCCTCATGGGTTTTTGTTTTTGTTTTTGCTATTTTCTCTCTCTCTCTCTTTTTTTTTTCCTAGGTTTGAGGTTTTATCTTCTACATCGGAGATTCCATCTTCAGCATGGTCTAATCAACTTTTAATACTTTCAAGAGAGTTTTTGATTTCCTGCTTTACAGACTTCATCTCTAATAGTTCCATCTGATTCTTTCTTAGAGTATCCACTTCTGCTTTCATATCACGGAAGGACTTCCTAATCTCCTGTAGTTTATTGTCTGTTTTCTGTTCCAACTCATAGAATTTTGTCACCAGGAATATTCTAAATTCTTTCTCTGACATTTTTGGTAACTTCCTCTGTTTTTTCAAGAGCTAGAGGGGAATTGCTGTGTTCTTTTGATGGAGACATATTTCCTGCTTTATTCAGACCTGAGGCTCTTCTACTTCTACCCATTGGGAGATGTATCCATTTATGAATACCTTTTGGGAGAATGTTTCTTTGATGAGAAGCAAGTGTGTTTCCCTTTTGCTGTGGACTGATGTGTGCTGAAATCTCTCTTCTGTCCTGTGTAGTAATGTGGTCAAAGGAGGAGTATTCTATTCAGGTGTCTGAAGAGCAGTATCTCCTTTTTCGCAGCTGGTGAAGTAAAAGGGAGGATCTCGGAGAGCCTTACAATGGTATTTCAGACCTGTGATTCTAGACCTGTCTTGTCCCTCTGGGAGGGTGGAGGATGAGAGGGAGAGTGGATGATATAAGAGGGAAAAAAAGAGTATGAAAGAGAATAAAGAAAAACTCACGCACCCTGATAGTGTGGCTTGTGATTCCACCAGAGGGCTGGAGCTGGAACTGGGGCTCTGCTAGAGAGTAGAGGCTAGTCTGTGGGGCAGGGAGGAGTAGAAAATTAACAAAAGAAAGAAGAACAAAAAAAAAATCTTGCTTACCTTTCTTTTTTAATTTTTTTAAATTTATTTATTTTTATTATCATCATAATCTTTTTTATATTACATTGGATTACATATAACTTTACAGTGTATTACATTGCTTTTTCAAAAGGGAATGCCATGCATGTCAGTCAGTACAGAGATATTAATCTCCCCACTTCATCATTCAATATCTTTTCTATGTTTTTTCCAGTCATTATTATTATTATTTTAATTATTTTTTCAACGGTCAATCACTATTTCTCATTTTGCTTGTAAAAAGACTTTACCCATCATGAAATACTTCTCAGACCAATCCAGTTGAGAATACTATACACGTCATCATCAACAGGTAATAAGGCATATCTGTGTCCCACTAACGTCCTGCCTCTCTATTGTTCTCCTCCTATCTTTCTCTATCCTCTTTTCTTCACCCCCCCCATTCCACACTGAAAAATATGGACTGCTTCACGAATTTGTGTGTCATCCTTGCGCAGGGGCCACGCTAATCTTCTCTGTATCGTTCCAATTTTAGTATATGTGCTGCCCAAAGCGAGCACAAAACCTGCCTACCTTTCTGAAGGAGAGTGCTATGGTGTGGGGAGCTAGCTGGAGCTGGGGCTGGGGCCAGTGGTAGCCCTGCCTCAAAGTCCCTTGCTGGCCAGGCGGCTGGAGATGGAACTCATACTAACAACTTGGAAAGCATCATCTGAAGTGAATTTGGCCCTTAAGTTTTTCACAAAAATTAAATTATATTCAGTATTCCTCCAGATTGCTCTTCAATTCTAATAGTTCTCATTTTCACTACTGACTATTGGGGTGGGCTGAACGCACTGTAGTACAAAGTCTCATGTAAGATAAAATCCAATATTTAGAAAATTGGAAACATTGGAAATTTTAAAGAAATAAAATATTTTATTTTACTTCCAGCACCTGGTGTATATAGATATAAAAACATTTCTTCAAACTTTGCTGTGTGCTCTCTAATGCTTTCCTGGCCCTATGTTTCAACTAATCCTAAGAAAGCCAACCTTGGTGACTAGAAAAAAATAAAAATCTGGTAAAATCAATTATATTGGTCAATTTTATAAACCAATCTCTTATGTGTACAAATAAATAAAATGGACGAAATCATATAGAATGCTATATATATATACACACACACACATAAACACATATGCATACATATGTAAATATATAAAGATAGAATTTGTAAGCATGCATATATTAGCATATTAATAAATTTTAACTATAAAACACAGTAGAAGTCATAAGTGAAACTATAGAAATCTTGAGAAGTTTCAAATAGTCCAGGATTAGGAGAATAGTATGGTGAAAGAAATCGACCTCAGGAAAATAAATCTAACCTGCGGTTTCATACTTCAGCACTGCGAAAAAGATACATGTCCCATATATTGTACCCTTTTTAAAATTATTTTGTCCAAATATGCCATAGTGACTTTTGATTCTCTCCTTATCAATTACTTATAAAACTGATTTCACAGCCCTGTCTAAACCTCTCTGCCCTGCTTTCCTAACATCATGTAACAAAACCCGCAGATTCATCTGACAGAGACTGAGTGAACCTCACTGTCAGGAGATAATGAACTTGAGTGGAATAAACACCTTCTTACAAAACAGGCAGCAGAGAAGCCTGAGAACATCCATAGGCTGTGGTCGCTCGGTGGGCACCCGAGAAGGACGTCGGTATCGGTGTGCCTGTGTGCAGGTGCTGAGCACACACATCTACGGTCCTGAACGCTTGCGTGTTCTTATGTATTTGTCTTAGTTCACTGACAGCGTATTTCGGACTGAAAGGTAAACTTAGGCTCTGCATCGTTGAAGTGGTTTGGAGATACCGTGCCTCGGGAAACTAAACCATTAAGTGCGCACAATCGGTTTGCTTAAACTGGAGTCTTAACGGGAGTCTCAGAAGAATATTTCTTTTAAAGACATTTTAATAAATGAAACCAATCAGGAGAAAGTAACATTTCAACTTAATCAGAAATTCGGGCTCGCATTAAATCATGTGGAAAGACTCTCCTAACACTCATCACACTCCATGTTAAGGACGGAAAGAATGACTTTTACAATCAGCCTTGGAGTGCAGCCACAAGACTCCTCCCAGAAGAGGTCAGATTCCAGCCCGGTCCACAGGGCAAGTGCTGCTCACTTAGCTTTTGGATAGAAATCACAATCCAGACATGTAACACCTGAAAGTAGGGTGGGCTTTTGTTTCTGTTTCTTTTTTATTTCTTTACACTGTCTCACTGTAAAAGTAAGCTCCATGGAATTTTTATTTATTTTTTTGCCTGAGGGTATGTGCCCTGAGAGAGAGAGCACGCACATGAGAGAGAGAGCCCTCCGATGGGGTGTACTTATGCTACAATGCATTTTTCCAGCCAGTCAGGATTTTGAGCTCATATCCCATGGCTGGCATGGTTTTCTATCCCCTGGGGCTGGGTTTCACCAGCTCCCCATGCACAATGCTAAAGCACTGCTTCACAGGCTGGCTCTCCACAGACTCAAGTGAGTCAGGTAGAACCAATGCATTTGCACACTAAGAAAGCTCCTTAGGAAAACCAAGAATGAACCGTACATTTGCTTAAGACATTATGTATTTTTAACACTTCTAAATTGCTCAGGTATAGGTCAGGATCAAAGTGGACTATGAGATCAAACAGACCAGAGAAGGGAGTGGGTCTGTGTGAGTTCTAGTCTATGCCTTTCTGGATTTCCATGGTAGCATTTGGCTACAATGACCAAAACTCCTATGGAATGGCTGATATGATAGCTGGATTTAGTGTCTTTTCATTCCTCCGGTGAACAGCTGCTATGGTTGAATGTATGTGCCTCTTCAAATTTCATGTGTTGGAACTTAAACCCCAGGTTGACGATATTAACAGGTGGGGCTTTGGGAGGTGATTAGGCCTCGAGGGACTTGGCTTCTTGAATGGGCTCAAAACACTTACAAGAGGCTTCGGAGAGTCCTTTGTCTTCCCCATTCATTTCAAGACACAGGAAGATGGCACATTTTCACCTGAAGCCAAATATGAGGTATACCAGCAGCTTGAGGTTGCCTCCTCCAGAGCTGTGAGAATTACATCACTGTTGTTTATAAATGATCGAGTCTAAGCATTTTGTTCTAGTAGTAGGGACAATGGAGACCACATCTTTACAACATACAAAAAAAATAGTTCAGTCATCACGTGTTTTTTGTTGTATGTGCGTGTGTGAGATTTTTGTCATAGGACATGTGTGCACATCAGAGAGACAGAGAGAGACAGAGAAAGTGAGAAATCGTCCCCCAAATCATCCGCCCCAGAGGGGAGGATGGCTGTTCAATACCTTCTCCTCCATTCTCCTGTGAGACTTTGGGCATGCCTGCATACATACCTGGCATGAGTTTCAAGCCTACAGGTCCGGTAATAAAACCATGGCTAGCCATGTGGGAGTCCAGTACCTTAGCCACTGTGCCACCTACTGGCTGCCAGCGATCACCTTTAAGCCATGTTGATGAGGACATTTTTGCCCCACATCACTTAGTCTTTTTCAGTTTTTTTTAATGTCATTTTATTAGATAATATGCCATTACCATGTGGGATTTAACCAAATATTTAGCTTGTGATAAATATTCTATAATTGCTTAACAAAATCTTTCTGAAAGCTTACTCCTTATTTCTTTTAACTACTTCGTACACCCTACTTTTTGTTTTGTTCTTTTGTTTGTTTAAAGGTTTTTCCCATAGGGCATGTGCGTTCACTAGGGAGAGACAGTGAGAGGGCAAGTGAGAAATCACCCCCAGAGGTGATGGCCATGCTGCAATCCCTTCGTCATTTTCTTCCTGGGATTTTGGGTATGCACGGACACACACTTGACATGATTTTCAAGGTCCCATGTCCAGGACTTGAACAGTAGTCGGCCATGTGGAAGACTTGCGTCATAACCACTATGCCACCTGCTGGACCTCACCTTGTTTATTATGCCACTTTCTTTTGAGGAGAATGAACTTTTGCATGGTGTGGGTACTTCACCATGTCTGGGGAAGCATGGAGGCAAGGCTAAGCTGTGATGGTGGATCTGAGGCTAAGCTCTTTTCTCCCATTTTCCTTTCTCCTTCCTCCTCCTCCTCCTCTCTCTTTCCTCTTTGTCCCAAACACTTACACTGTGTAGGAACCAATGACCCCAGGTTGGAGAGATGGGAGATTTTTCTCTGGGTAGAATAAACCCGGGGACATTGTCAGAACTCTTCTCTCCCCACATGCTCGGTTTGTGACACTGCAGTTTGCGTGGTAAGTTCATCCTCCCTGCTGTGGTCTTCCACACTTGACTGGCCCGGCCCCCACAAGGGCTGAGTCCAGTACTCTCTGTAGTCAGAGCATATGAGTCCCCCTCCCACAGACGGCCCTCCCAATTCTGTGAGTTGGCACACGTGACCTTGTCAACTCCCTCCACCACTGGGCCAGTAGGCTCCTTAGAGACTGGTGGCTCCTCCTACTGCTTATTGTAAGCAGATCCTCCCAACTTGCAACACAATTGCACCTCGAATTCAGAGCTTCTTGAAGGCTAGAACACTGAGGTATTCATGGACATGACGTGAATACAAGAGAAATCCTGTGGACACTGCGCTGATTTGCCCTTTCCACGCCAAAACACCCCAACTAATTGACATTAATGGACAATCTTTCAAGGAAAAAATTTCCACTAAGAAATTGGAAGAGGTGACTACTAGCTGTGCAAATATCAACAAAGAGACACAAGAAAACGGAAAAAGAAAGGAAAAAAATCCCTTTAAAGAACACAATTATTCTCCAGTAATAGATCTCTCCTTCTCCCCCAGTTTTTGAAATGCCTGAAAGAGAATTCATAATTATGATATATAGGATCTAGCCACTTTAGCTACCAAACCGTAGCCAACGGCTTAGTTTGAGTCCTGGAACCAGCAGTTTGAAAAACAGACTGGGCACATCTATGTGCTTGCCCAGAATCCTGAAAGAAGGGGAAGATGGAAGATGTGCTATTACAGTGTGACCATCCCCCAGAGGGTGCTTCTCACTTTCCTGCTGTCTTCCTCTATCTTTCGTTCTCTCCCTGGTATGTGTATATGTTCTCTGGGAAAATAAGTAAATGAAAAAAAAAAAAGAAAGAAAGAAAGAAAGAAAGAAAGAAAGAAAGAAAGAAAGAAGAAAAGCAAGCAAGAAAGAAAAAAGGAAATTTGGGCCAATCAATGGCTTGGTGGTTAAAGTGGGTAGATCCTACATAGGCAACAGTGTGGTTCAAGTCTCAGGCCTGGCAGCTTGAAAACAAGTTGGTGCTTTTGTGCTGAAAATTCTGAAAGGAGAAATGAAGGAGAAGGAATTGCAGCATGACCACCCCCAAAGGGAGGGTGCTTACTCACTATTCCTCTCTCTCTGTATGTTTTTGGAAAGTACACACACTCTTGGGCAAAATTTTTCAAAAGAAAAGAAATTCAAGAGAATGCAGGACAATACAAATAGAGAAATCGACAAAACCAGGAAAACAATACAAGAACAGAACAAATAGATTAAACATAAATACAGAAATCATAAAAAAAACAAATAGAAATCCTTGAGCGGAAACCCTCAACAGGTAACATTAAGAATGTAACAGAGAACTTCAATAGCAGAGTAGAACAAGCAAAAAAATAATAACCTTTACTCTGGAAGATCTTCTGAAATCATTCAGTTAGAGGGGAAAAAGAAAAAAAATGAAAAGAGTGAAGATTGCCCATAGAACTTACGAGGGACCACCAAACAAAACAAGTATTTGAATTGTGAGAGTTCCAGTAGAAGAGACAAGAACTGAAAAAGAAAATTTGTTTAATAAAATAATAGATAGAAATTTCCCAATTATTAGAAAATTTATGACTATTCAGATAGAATAAGGTAAAAGACCTCTGAACAGAGTTAAACCAAAGATGGTCTCAGTGAGAAATACTCTCATTCAAATATCCAAGATCCCAGAGAGAAAATGTTGATGCAGTGAGAAAAACATCTTATATACCATGGAGTTAGCATTAGACTGACAGTGGGCTTCAGTAGATATTATGGAGCCTAAAGAGAATGGTATGATGTATTCCAAACACACACCAAAACAAAACAAAACAAAACAAAACAAAACAAAACAAAACCGAAAAAAAAACAAAGCAAGACAAAACAGAAACATTTCCAAATAAGAGAACTATACCCAGAAAATATATCCTTTAGAATAAAAAGAGAAACAAAGTCCTCTAAAGTATATAAACCCAAGGGAATTTCACAAGACTAGAGCAGATTCACATGAAATTCTCGAGGGAGGTTTATATACGGCAGCAAAAGGGTGACAGATACAAACATAAAAAGGCATGAATATAAAATAGGCCCTAGTCACCTAGATATATAAATGAGAAACAGAAAGGAATCAAACCCTATCACCACAAAAGATCATCAAACCACAATCCCAGATAGCAAAAAGGGGAAAAAGAAATAAAGAATATATAAAACATTAGAAAACACCTTTAAAAATGACAAGAGTATGTTCCAATTTATTTGTTACCGTAATAACTCTACATGTAAATGAACTAAACTCTCTAGTTAGAAGACACAGACTGACCGAATATATAACAGTATAAAATGGAGCTACATGCTGCCTGCAGGAAACTCCCTTTACCTGTAAACACATTCATAGACTGAAAATGAAGGGTAGAAAAAGATATTCCACACAATTAGAAACCAAAAGCAAGCAAGAATTGTTTATAAGATAAAAGAAACTTCAGTTCAAAACCCTAAAAGGAGATAATGAAGGCATACTATAATAATAAACTGGCAAATTCAATGAGAAGACATAATACTGTGGATATATATGAAACCAACATAGGAACACATGGATATATCAAACAATTATAATTAGAACTAAAAGAAGAGATCAATTCTGACACAATAATTGCAGAATTCAATACCCTTCTCACAGCACTGTGTGGATCATCTAGACAGAAACAAGGAAAGAAACATCTGACTTGGGGCAGCAAATGGCATGGAGCTCCAGGTCAACAGGTCTCCCATGGCCAACCAGTTGGCCTGAACAACATGAGGGGCCTGTATGTATGCATGACCAAAACCCTGAAGTGGAGGAGAAGGGATTGCAGCATGGATATCCATTTCTGGGGCACTTCCCCCTCTCCCTCTGTCTCTGATGAGTGCACATGTTCTATAGTAAAAGAAACAAAAAGAGAGAAAGAAAGAGAAAAAGAAAAAGATATGACTTAATTGCAGCAGGGACTAAATAGACATTCACAGAATAATCCGTCACTTAACTATAGAATACACATTCTTCTCATCATTATTCTTTGGGGAAGACCACCTGGTAGGTCAAAAGTACTCTCAAAAAGTTGTCAAAATAGGGAACCAGCAGTTAGCGTAATGGCTATGTCACTGGATTCCCACGTAGTCAACTGCGGTTCACGTCCCGGACCCGGTGGCTTAAAACTCATGCCGGGCGCGTGTGCGTGCATGCCCAAGATCCCGAGAGGAGAATGGAGGAGAAGGGATTGCGGCGTGACTATCCTCCCTGGGGGGTGATTTCTCACTTTCTGTCTCTCCGTCTCTCTCTGTCTGTCTGGCGAGTGCACGCGCCCTATAGCAAAAACCTCTCAAAAAATTTTTTTTTCAAAATAGAAATCAGGTTGAGTATCTTTGCTGATCACAAAGGCATAAAACATACATTTTTAACAGAAAGAGCATTAGAAATCATACATATGCATAGAAACAAAATAATAAATTCCTGAACAACCACTGAGCTGAGAAGATATCAAGATAAAAATTTGAAAAAATTCTAGAAACAGAGGAAAATGAAAATACAACATACCAAACCCTGTGGGATTTTATAAAAATAGTTTCGAGAGGAAGATGATAGCAGTAAGTGCCTTCATTAGAAAAGAAAGGCTTCAAATAAGCAATCTAATGATGTACCTCAAGGAAATAAAAACCAAGAACAAAATAATTACAAAATTAGCAGGAGGAAAGAAAGAATAAAATCGGGGGAAAAAATAAACAAATGAGACCACCACCACCCACACAAAAGATCGATGGGACAAAAAGTTTAGTTGCTTTTTTTTTTTAATAAAATCATATTCTATTGATTAGTTTAATTAAGGAAAAACAGAAAAGGCCCAAATAAATAAAATTAGAAATGAAAAATAAAAAATTACAACTGATATCACAAAAATGCAAAAGATAATTAGAGATTATTATGAAGAATATATGTGAGAGAAACTAAAATCAAGGATTTTGACTAGTCCCAACACAAAGTCAAGACAAATGGTTGGGATAACAGATACACATATTATCCTAATTTTAATTATTAGTGCACACTGTATTCTTGTACAGAAAAAACCACATCAGATATCCACAGATGTGTACAATTCATTTATGCTAATAAAAATATCCACAAAAGTCAAATAAAAGAACGTGGAGACATAGTCCTTAGAATATAAGATACCGTTAATATACAATATAAAGATGGACTATTGTAAGCATTCTGATATTCTATTTATAGATTTTAAAGTCATTTCAGATTACATATGCTCTTATCTATGTTGTCCTCTTATATATCCTTACTACGCATATTATTTTTAGTTCTTTTACTTATTGTAAACTATAATTTTATGGCTGTGGTAGAATAAATGTGAGTAGAAGAATATACAATATTCCTTCTTACAAATAAACAGGAAGGTTTTTTTGTTTTGTTTTGTTTTTTAAGATTTTGCTACAGGGTGAGTGCACTTGTCAGAGAAAAATCAGAGAGAGAGAGCAAGTGAGAAAACACCTCCCAGGGAGTATGGCCATACCGCAATACTTTCTCCTGCACGCTCCTCTTGTGAGTTTTGGGCACATACATGTGCCCGGTGTGTTTTTCAAGCCACTGGGTCTGGGACTGCAACACAGCAGCTGGCCATGTGGAATCCAGATCCTTAACCACCACATTACCTAGCCGGCCCAACAATAGATGGTCTTAAATCATCAAATATTACTGAACCTTTAAACGTCTTCATTTTTAATAATATTAGTGCCATATCTGTGTATATATTTTTTCCCACATTCCTGGTCATTTAACTTATTTAGATGTTCAACAGTGAAGTATGAGCAGAATATATGGAGAGCTTAATGATTCTATTTATCCACAAATAACTTTATGAAAATAATGTATCAGTATCATTTCTACAAATACATTAAGTTTTTAATCCAACCCCTTTCCTGAATATTAATTTCTGTATGGAGCTTACCCTTTTGATTATGTTTTATACAAATAGTATTTTAATTACAATAAAAAGCCAGTGAGATTATCCAGAATTAGATGACCTCGCAGATGATTAAGCAAATACCAAAAAAGTACACATATCTTCAAATGCTACAGCATATTCCTGTATTTAGTGGCCCTGAAGGAATGCCAGCTCTTAAGTCTCGCTTTTCTGTTTTCATTTGGACATAGACATGTGTTTTGAAATAAGTCAATGAACAGCAGCTAAATTAAGCTGCTAACTCTATGTCCAGGACAGCACCTTCAGGTTTTCTGCCGTTGGCTCTGTGTTCTTGACGCTTCACAGCCGTGGCCCACTCACGGACATCAGGGCGCACCCAAAGGATCACTGAGAACAGGTCAGAAAACGTTTCCAGCAGCTGCTCTCACTAGGACGATGAGATGAGGTTGCTACATGGAGAGTTGGAGATTGCAGTCTCAAGTTTAGTTTTTTGTTTTTTTAATAAAATCATATTCTATTAACTAGGCTAATTAAGGAAAAACAGAAAAGGCCCAAATAATTGAAATTAGAAATGAAAATAAAAGATTACAACTGATATCACGAAAATGCAAAATATAATTAGAGATTATTATGAAGAATATATGTGAGAGAAACTAAAATCAAGGATTTTGACTATCCCCAACACAAAGTCAAGACAAATGGTTATACATGTATTATCCTGATTTTAATTGTTAGGACACATTGTATTCTTGTACAGAAAAAAATCACGTCATATATTCACAGATTGTACAATTCATTTATGTATTGTCAATAACCTTCAGAGTCTCAAACAAAAGAGCTACCAGCAAGTTCCTTATTATAATATAATATAGGTGCATTTCAAATACTGGGAAAGCCTACTTCAGTTGCTCTATTGGAAAATGAACTTGATTACACTTGCATCGAGTTAGAATGATGTGGGTGGAAGGATGTTGTGGGAGATAAGCTTTGAAATTTGTTAAGAGAATTAAAATCCTAGAATCTTAGATCAGAGATACAGAAAGGCCTTAATTGGACCACCCACCCCTGGTGCTGATTCAATTTTCTTCCAAAACATCTGCATTCTGATTGAACATTTCTGGTGACTGAACTCTAAGAGGCCCTATCTGTGGGAAGCTGTGCACCAGCGAGTCTGCCGAGGCCATTTTCCATGAGTCTCTTACTATTGCCATCTTAGGCTCAGAGAGCAAACAATTACAAAAAGCCACAATTGGTTCCCCTTCAAAAACCTCACCTTCGACACTGCACTCTGATTGGCCACTTCACATAGCAAATCGGTGAGCTTAGAATCCATCAGATTTGCATATCCGGGTACCTCATGATTGGTCCACAAAGCAACCAATCATAACCTACCTTTTGCTATCCTTCATTCAACCAATCACGACCCACCAATGTGTATATAAGACGATCTCTGGCCCACAATCGCCAGACGACCAGGAAGACGACACAGACGACCAGGAAGATGACACAGACGGCCAGGAAGAAGACGACCCTGAGCTGTGACACTGATGACCCTGAGCTGTGGCGACATTGTGTCGGCTCTGGATGACCCTGAACACTGTGTTCTCTCCGTGCTGCCTACAATAAAGAGACGACCCTGAAGAGACACTGCGTCGTCTCGGTACTGTGATAGTGCGCCATTTGACCCGTCTCTCACTCCTTCCCTCAGGAAACCTGTTCTGTTGTCCCGGCTGGGACACCTATCAGTTAATCCGATATTTTAGGCAGCTCTGACCCCTTAGGTAGGGTTTTCTTGTGCTTGGAGGAAATTTGAATTTGCGTACCCCCAACTTCTACTTGACTAAAGACATTAGTCCCATAACCTAAAGCATTTCCCATAAACAAGATAAAGGCCTAAGAGTATTTAAAATTCTTTTAATGTTTTTCTTCTTTTTTTTTTTTAACTTTTATTATTTGCTACAGAGCATGTGCCCTTGCTGGAGACAGAAAGAGAGACAGAGAGGGAGAGAAAAAGTGAGAAATGGAGGATGGTCACAGTACCACCCCTTTTCTTCCACTTCCCCCTTGAGGTTTTAGCCAAGCATGCACAAGCATCGGGTGGATTTTTTTTTTTTTGGAGGGGGGAGGCGGGGGAAGGTTTTTGCTATAGGGAGCATGCGCTCACCAGAAAGACAGAGAGAGACAGAGAGACAGAAAGTGAGAAATCACCCCCCAGGGAGGATGGCCACACCGCAATCCCTTCTCCTCCATTCTCCTCTCAGGATCTGGGGCACAGCCAGCGTGAGTTTAAGCCACCGGGTCCGGGACTTGAACCATGGTAGACTACATGGGAGGCCAGCGACATAGTCATTACGCTAACTGCTGGTCCCCATTGGGTGGATATTTTGAGTGGCCAGGTCCATGACTCAAACCACACGGTCGGCTATGTGGGATCCATCTGCTTTCACCAAACCACTGGTTGGCCCTTCGTGTTGTTTTTTTTTTTCCTTCCTTCTTCTTCTTCTTTTTTTTTTTTATTTATTTATTTTTTTAGAGGAGGTTTTTGCTATAGGGAATGTGCACTCACTGGAAAGACAGAGAGGAAATAAGAAATCAGTCCCCAGGGGGACGGCCATGCTGCAATTCCCTCTTCTCCATTCTCCTCTTGAGACTTTGGGCCTACGCGTACACGTGCCGTGTGTGAATTTCAAGTTGTTGAGTCCAGGATTTGAACAGGTCAGTCGTGTGGGAGTCCAGCTCCTTAATCACTGCATCACCTGCTGGTCCCAGCCCTTCATGTGTTTCTATGTAGGTCTTCTTGGCTTTAAAATGTACATTCTCTTTTTCCCCAAGAAACATTTTAAATTGTAATCGTTATTAAAACTGCACATAAAACATAAATATTTTCATGGGATCAGCTTTATATTCCTTATTGATGTACCTTGTAAACTAAATTTTACATCCTAAGCCTTGTTTTTTGTGGACATAAAATGTATAGTCCTCAATATTAAATGTATTAAAACTATAAGGCTCACACCTACCTAATAGGGACATGATGTGATTTAAATGATCAATAAATTATTTTAATTCCTGTTGCTTTGTTTAGATGCATATACGTACGAATTCTCAAGTATGTATAGGTCTCAGAATGAATCAGGAAATTCAGAGAACACTGTCTTACATGTGTGCATTTCATTTTCTGACCTCACTGCAGGACGGTGTTTGTCTGTCTGTTTATAATTAACATCTTAGGCATGTCATATCTAAGCCATCGTCTTAATATTTGAACTTTATTTTAGATTTTATTTATACGAATTCTCTAACCAAAGAAATAGGAGAAATAGAAAGCTGTAGAATTTTTAAATACGGTAGCTAAAACAAAAAAATAAGAAATTTAATTATTTGGTAAAACCCATAGCAAATCACATAATAGATTTTCCTAAAGAATTGTTAATAGATTTTCCTAAAGATTTGTTTATTTAATTTTGCTTATTATTATTATTATTTTAATTTACTATAGGGCATATGTGCTCACCAGAGAGAGACGGAGAGATAGAGAAAGAGAGGGAGGGAAAGTGAGAAAGCAAGCCACCAGGTCTAGGACCCAGACTGCAGTAGGTCACATTTCAGCACTTAACCACCTTGCCACCTGATGGCCCTCAAATAACAGATTTTTTTTTTTTTTTTTAGGGGTTTTTGCTATAGGGCACGTGTGCTTGCCAGAAAGACAGAGAGAGAGACAGACAGACAGAAAGTGAGAAATCACCCCCAGGGGGGATGGCCACACTGCAATTCCTTATCCTCCATTTTCCTCTTGTGATCTTGGGCATGCACGCACACGTGCCTGGTGTGAGTTTAAGCCTCCGGGTCTGGGACTCTAACCATGGTTGACTACGTGGGAGTCCAGCAACATAGCCATTACGCTGACTGCTGGTCCCAGATTTTTTTCTAGACAATTTTTTTTTTTCTAAAGGGTGAGTATACTTCCCGTAGAGAAAGAGACAGACAGAAAGAGAGAAATCATCTCCCAGGGGTAGGCCACACCCTAATTCCTCTTCCAGTCTCCTCTCAGGATTCTGGGCACACATGCACAAGTGTCTGGCATGAGTTTTAACCTGCTGGGTTTGGGACTTAAACTGCTGTGGACTACAAGGGAGTCCAGTGACTCCCTTTACATTACACCATCTGCTGGTTCCAATAATAGATTTGTAATTAAAAAAAAAAAAAAAAAAGCATGTTTACTGTGGACCAAAATAAATAAAGATGAGTGAAAGGCCATATGAGTCACCCAAGGCCAGGTCACAGGCCAGGTGGCAACTGAGTCAGGAAGGTGCAAGTGTGTCACGGCACACGCAGCGACGTCCTTGGACACGCAGTGGTGATGGAGCACGTGTTCTCCTGGGAAACCCTTCAGCACGAAACCCTCCTTGTAGGGCCACATTGTTTTCCTTGCAGCCTGGGCGTAATTCTTCCAGCTTCACATCACAGAATCCCGCTTCCATGACAGATTTTACACGTGATCTCTGCAATTCAGACATATTTGTTAGCAGACTTTCTTCATTAAGAACGAATGATAGGGACCAGCAGTTGGCGTAATGGCTATGTCGCTGGACTCCCATGCATAGTCAACCGCGGTTTGAGTCCCGGACCCGGTGGCTTAAACTCATAGCAGTTGCGTGTACGTGCGTGCCCAAGATCCGGAGAGGAGAATGGAGGAGAAGGGATTGTGGCATGGCCATCCCCCCAGGAGGTGATCTCTCAATTTCTGTCTCTCTGTCGTTCTGGCGAGCACACTTGCTCTATAGCAAAAACCTCTCAAAAAACAAAAACAAAAACAAAAAACACCTTAATGATAAATCAACTAATCAATAAAAGTAAAAAGTAAAAATCACAGTAATTAATCTTAGTCTTTAATATTATTCAAGAAATTATGAGCTGGGGGACCAGCAGATGGTGTAATGGTTACATCACTGGACTCCCACATAGTAGACCTTGGTTTGAGTCCCAAACCTGGCAGCTTAAATCTCCTGCTGTGTGTGTGTGTGTGTGTGTGTGTGTGTGTGTGTGTGTGCATGCATGCGTGCCCAAGATCCTGAGAGGAGAATGGAAGAGAAGGGATTAAGGCATAGCCATCCTTCCTGGGGGTGATTTCTTGCTTTCTGTCACTTTGTCTCTTTCTGGCTGTCTAGTGAGTGCTTGCGCCTTATACCAAAAATCTTTCTAAAATAAAAGAAAGAAATTATGAGCCCAGTAATGAGGTATCAGAAAAAAAAATGCTTTTAAAAATTGGCTTTGGTACTTAACTGTCAAGAAATGTCAGAAAATTATCTTACTTGTGCTTTAACTTTTCTTTCTGAAAAAAAAAGGATAAAGCCTATCTATAAGGCTGTTGTCGAATTAGAAAAACAAATTTATGAAAATTACTTTTGACAGTGCTTGCTCCTAAAAAACTTCTTAGTAAATCTTATTACTGCCAGTATTTGCATAGAATTCCAAATGCGGGGTGTGTACCAGTATGTGATCATTAAATTCTCCTGGCTTCCCTTTGACCGGATGTAAAAGACGTTACCGTCCCACTTTATACATGAGAAAGCTGAGGCGGAGAGTGGGCATGGCTTCCTTTCTCAAGGTCACATTTTTATTGACGGTCAAAACTCAGCTCCTCAGAGTCCTGATTCAGTGATCCGCTCAGTGTGATACCCTGACCCCAATTCTCCGCTGAATATACTGAAATATTCATTTCATCTGCATTTCCCTCATGATGAGAGATGTTGAACGTTTTTTCATATGCCCTTTGGCTATTCATATGTCATCTTTAGAGAGTGTTTTTTTTCAACTCCTTCTCCCATCTTTTAATAGGGTTGACCATCTTTTCTCCAAACAGCTTCTTTAGTTCCTTATATATTCTGCTAATCAGTCCCTTATCTGATGCATAATTAACAAAAATTTTTTCCCATTCTGAGGGCTGTCGATTCACACTAATTACTGCACCTTTTGCCATGCAGAAACTTCTTAGTCTGATATAATCCCACTTGTTTTGTAAGCTAAATAGTATGATTGAATGTATATAAAAAAGTAAAATAAAAAAATAAAAAAGAAATATTCATTTCATTGAGGACATTCATCGATAATTATTTCTTCTCTACAAAGTGTAGGTCTCTTTCAGACTTGTGGCCAGGTGGTCATAACTCTCTATGGATTACTGTAGAGTACTACACAGAGTTAACTTTCCTATGAATCACCAGGCCATCCACTGCAGTTGATTTATTCTCTAATTATTTCCCATTTTTCAAGTTTGTCTCTGATACTTGACATTGGTTCTCTTGAGCATGGAATGCAGAATGAACGTACTTTTACACATGTTTCATAAACATTCCATATTTATTTATTTACTACCCTTTCATGGTCTCAAGGGAAAAACATTTCCTCTAGCCAGTTAATTTTTCTTTAGTTGTCAGAGAGTATGTGTGTTCTCCAGAAAGAGACAAAGACAGAGAGAAAGAGAAAGCACCCCAACGGGGCGTGGCCATGTTGCAGTCCCCTCTTTTCCATTTTTCCGTCCTGTCAGGATTTGTGGCATGCAAGCACACACACCCAGTGTATTTTTCCAACTGCTGGGGCCAGGATTCAAACCATGTGATCTGGCTCCTTTAACCACTTGCATATGGGCTGGCCCTATGCAGTCAATGTGTATTGCAACTTCCCTTTCAGTCCAAATCATAGAAAAGAAAGGTGAGATGTAACCTTCAGGTCCCAGCCACCTCTTTCTTGTCTCAGTGTAAATGTCACCAGCACAGAGTGGCTTCGTAGGCACCGTAACTAAAACTGTGTGTACAACAAACTATCGTGTCACTTCTCAGCCACGTCTTTTACTAAAATAGGAGAAGAGGGGCAAATAGGTGGTGTGGTGGTTAAGCTGCTCAGTTGCCACACAGCCAATCATGATTCGAGTCCCAGACCCGGTGGCTTGAAAATCATGCTGAGCATGTGTAGGTGTGTGCACAGAATCCTGAGCAAAGGATGGAGGAGAGACCAGCAGTTAGTGTAATGGCTATGTTGCTGGACTCCCATGTAGTCGACCGCGGTTCGAGACCCAGACCTGGTGACTTAAAACTCACGCTGGGTGCGTGTGTGTGTGTGCCCAAGATCCTGAGAGCAGAATGGAGGAGAAGGGATTGCAGCGTGACCATCCCCCCGGGGGGTGATTTCTCGCTTTCTGTCTCTCTGTCTCTTTCTGTCTGTCTGGGGAGTGCACGCACCCTATAGCAAAACAAACAAACAAACAAACAAACAAAAAACACCTCTCCAAAAAAAAAGAAAAGGGTGGAGGAGAAGGGATTTCAATATGACCATCCCCCCAGGGTTATTTTTCACTCTCTCTCCCCCTCTATCTCTCCCCAGCAAATACATGTTCTCTGTGGCTGGAACTGAAAAAGAAAGAAAAACAGTGAAATGTTTCTGGGCCAATGGTTCACCCTTGAAGTTTGCCCTTTGCCCTCCCCCACACATAGTTTTCATGAGCCGATGAATAACGAGTGAACGGCTAGCCCCTCAGGATACTTAGGCACCAGTTCCATTGCACGTCGAGATCTAAATTGTATTATCTAAAGTGGGACAGAAGGTCATACAGTGCTTCTGGACGTGTCATTTGATTAGGGTGACCTTAAAATGACAACAAACAGTGGAGCTGTAAACTCTGGTTTTGAGCTTCCAATTATGAGGCAATAAATTTAGTGTCCCAAATCATTTAGAATCTTTGTTTTTTCTGCTTCTACTGTAGGGCGTATTTAACTTAAATATGGTAGAGAAACTTAAGAAAAGGCTCTTCCCGGTCACAGAATCATATGGTATATTAGTGTACGACAAAAAGCACTTTCATTTATGTCGTTCGTCTTGCATTAGCTAAAAACTGGGGACTAAAGTGACATTTCTTTAAGAAACTTTTCTGACTGTTCCTGTAAGCAGGCTCAGGGGTGTTTGGCATTAATTCCCTACGTCAATAAAATGAAGACAGAAAAGACAAAATAAAGAGTGAAGAGAAGAGGGAACTAAAGTGAGAGGATAAGAGAAACCAGGTCATGCTGGTGGGTGGCGTGGTGGTTAGGAAGCTGGACTCCCACATGGGTGACTGCAGTTTGAGTCCTGGGACTGGAGACATGATTTCTCTCTTCCCTTGTCTCTCTCTGTCTTTCTGTGGTTTAATTTAAATCAATCTATAAATAAATAAGGTTGAATAAAATAATTCTTTTTCTGTTTTTGGTTTTTGTTTTGGTTTTTGTTTCGTTTTGTTTTGAGAGGTTTTTTGCTGTAGGGCACGTGCACTCGCCAGAAAGACAGAGAGACAGAAAGTGAGAAATCACTCCCCGGGGGAATAGTCACCCCTCAATCCCTTCTCCTCCATTCTCCTCTTGGGATCTTGGGCTCATACGCACACGCGCCTGGCATGAGTTTAAGCCATCAAATCTGGGACTCGAACTGGGTTCAAGTACATGGGAGTCCAGCAAAATAGCCATTACATCAATTGCTGGTCTCTAAAAGTTTGTGTGTGTGTGTATGTGTTTTCTTTGAATAAAATGATTATTTAATTTTTTTTTAAAAAGAAAGAAAAAGAGAAACCGAGCGCTAAAAAAATGAGGGACAAAGTGTGATAAAAAATATAAAAACAACATTTATTTTGATCGTTACTATTTCTCTAACGGCAGTGTCAGTTCAAGGTACTTTGTCGAGGGCCAGCGGTTTGTGCAGGGCAGATGCCCTTGGTCCCATGGGAAAGCCACTGGTTCCTGGCCTTGCCACCTCCCTGTGCAGGCAGGCTGTGACCTGGGCTGACGGGGCTGGAGGATCATGCCCTGAGACCCCATTGAGGGTGCTCGTCTTTCTCACCCTCTCCCCTTCTCTCTCTCTTTACTCTCCACATCTTACTCTCTCACACAGTCTCATGAAAAACTAAATTGGAAAAAAGAAACCCTGCGTAAGCCCAGTTAGGTGTCGTGGTGGTTGGGGCGGCGGGATCCCACATGGCCAGCAGCATGGTTCGAGTCCTGGGTCCTGTGGGAAGCATGCAAGCGTGTATAAAGCATGCCCCACATCCCAAGAGGAGAATGGAGGAGGGAGGACTGCAGGGTGGCCAAACATCCTGGGGGATGATTTCTCACTTTCTTCGTCTCTGTCTCTCTCTGTGAGCACATGTGCCCTACAGCAAATATTAAGACTCTTTCTTCTTTTTTTCCCCAAACGTTACACTATAGTTATTGACTGAAAGAACTTAACTTCATGTATATAAACTGCTCTTCATACACCTTGACTACCCTCTTCGGCAGCTTGGTATGTATGGCTCCCTTTCCTCTCGTTCTCCTATTCCTGGTAGATCAACTTGAGCATCCGTTTTGATGTTGGCCTCTCAATTAGGCATTCTTACTATTATTTTGATTTATGTTTTAAATGTTTCTAGTTTTCACAAATGACTTTGTCAATTCCTCAAGTTTAGAAAAACTTTGAAAGGATCTAGTGTCTTGCTCTTCGGGGAGAAACCACACCGGGTTCTGGTTAAAACAAGAACCCGCGTTAATTATTGGGGCAGCAGCCACATTTTCTCACTGCTTATTTTATTTTTAGTTTATTTATTTTTCTTTACTATAGCAGTGTGCACTCAACAGAGAGAGACCGAGAGAGGGAAAGTGAGAAATCCCCCCGGGGGGCATGGCCAGGGTGCAACCTGTTCTCTCTACTCTCATCCCGGAATTTTGGGGCACATATGCACACGTGCCTGGTGTGATTTTCAAACATCCTGGTCCGGAACTTGAACACACGGTTGGTCACGCGGGATCTCTCACTTTAACTTCTACGCCATCTGCTGGGCAGACCTTAGATGCTAAATTGTGAAATACAGTAAATTATTTTAAGGAAGAAAGCTCGGTCAAATAATCCAATACTGTGTGAACATACAGTAGGAATTAGTTTCAAGCGATTTAATAAATGTCAGCCATGAGAATGTGAATACGCTTCTCCCACTCCTTGCCCAAGCCATACCATCCCAAGTGAAAGCTCCCTACCGTTGAGACCTTTTTCCAGAACATCAGTAATGCAGACAGAACGGAGAGTATGACAACATCATGTGGGAATCCCATGTGGCTGGAAGGAGAGTTTGTTGTCACTCTGGGAAACAATCTTTCAGGGCACCTGTCCTTGTTAGTGAGTGCCTGATTGTTAACGACCGCGGAAAAGCTGAGGGTACCCAGGTCTTCCAGAGTCTCTTGAAGATGGCTCTACTCGTTCTCCCGCCTACACCTTATCTCACGTCCTCACCTCTACTATCTGCATACATGTGGGTGTAATTCGTGGTGGTATTACAAATATGCAACTTAAATATAAAATGTAAGCCATCAGTTGGCACATCCCTGTAATCCGCTAAGGTAAATAGGTGCTGAAATTCCAGTTTTATGTGTGTTTAATCCAGATGTTTTTCAGACAGCTGGTGGACCTATCAAAGGCAGAAGAACTATGCATTGCTTTTTTAAAAAATTCTTTCTTCTTTCTTTCTTTCTTTCTTTCTTTCTTTCTTTCTTTCTTTCTTTCTTTCTTTCTATTTTTTGGAGAGGTTTTTCACTATAGGGCGCGTGCACTCACCAGACAGAGAGAGAGAGACATAGAGACAGAAAGTGAGAAATCACCCCCCAGGGGGGATGGTCACGCCGCACTCCCTTTTCCTCCATTCTCCTCTTGGGATCTTGGGCACACACGCACATGCGCCTGGCGTGAGATTTAAGCCACTGGGTCCAGGACGCGAACCACGGTTGACTACGTGGGAATCCAGCGACATAGCCATTACGTTAATTGCTGGTTCCCAAGAACTATGCTTTGTTTTTACCTGAACCTCCTACCATTTCCTAGTCATTGAAATCTTTTCTGTCATATCATTGATTCCCACCCCGGGACACTGGGAAGTTGGAGCAGATAATAAGCAGCGAAATCCCCCAAAGACAGAGGTGGCCAATGCGGAGTGACACTGGTAAGTTCTGTGAGGCTGGGGCTGGCCACCATTGTGCTGTTCTTTTATTGCTGTAATTCCACATTCAGATGCCCTCAAAGACATCTCTACTCATGGACTCCTAGTATTTTTATTTATGGCATTTAAAACATTGAAAAACTACTTCTTCTTCCTATTAGTCAATAGCAGCTACTTTTCTTTTTATTCCAGAGGGTCTGTGAAAAATGCTGGGACTGACTACTTACACTTTCAGATCAGTGCACTAATTCCCAGCCCAGAAGGAGGTCCCTTATCATAAGGATGCCAACAGTGGTGTCTAGTGGTCTCAAACCAACTGGCTGTTCTTATGGTATAATTTCATTTAATTCAGTTTTAAAATTTGTCTAGTCATGTATTTACCTCCAATGCATAAATTCCAAATGGTATCTATGAAATGATTTATAATTCCATTAGTAGGTCTGTACCATCCTTGTCCTAGAAAGTGCTGCTTGGAAACCAAAAAGCTGAGATGGTTAGAGAGGAAAATGTAAGAAATCCTATTAAAAGTGTTTAAACTCACGAACGAGAATGAAGACCCAACACTGTCAAGGTCGTTGAACTTTCCTACATATTCCTGGAGTATCTTTCAAGAAACTATCTAATTGTGGGCCTAGCAGTTAGTGTACTGGCTGCCGCTGGACTCCCATGTAATCCTCTGCAGTTCGAGTCCCGGACCTGGAGGCTTAAACTCACACCAGGCGCATGTGCGTGCGTGCCCAAGATTCCAAGAGGAGAATGGAGGAGAAGAGTTTGCAGTGTGGCCATACCCCATGGGGCGGTGATTTCTCGCTTTTCGTCTCTCTGTCTCTCTCTGTCTTTCTGGCAAGTGCACACACCCTGTAGCAACAACCTCTCCAAAAAAAAAAAAAAAAGAAAAAAAAAAAGAAAGAAAGAAAGAAAGAAACTATCTAATTGTTATCTTTGTTATCTTAGTCAAAGATATGGAGTAACGTGAATACCAGAAAAATCACACCTAACCAATGAAATAATTGCATCTTAATGTGCTCTTGATATGACTGACATTTGGGACAACAATTTCAGTAGGCCTAATAAAACCTCAGGTAAAATTAAAATGGCAATCAGTGGTCCAAATTTATGATGCAACACCAAGATCAATAGTAGAAAATATACATTGTAGGGTCCAGCAAGTGAGGTGGTGGTTACGGTGCTAGATTCTCACATGGGGATTCTCACGTGGCTGACAGTGGTTCGAGTCCCAGACCTGGCAGCTTGTTTTCTCACTTTTCTTCTTTCTCTCTCTCTGTCTCTCTCTGGTAAGCACACATGCTTCAAAGCAAACTGAAAAAAAATTAAAAATTAAATTAAATAAATAATTCTTTAAACAATTTTTTAATACACATTTTACTGACAAAAATCACACTGTCCCTCAGAAATAGGAACAATTTTATCAATGAAAGTCGAAATGAAGCAAATTAAAGTACTAATTAATTAAAATAGTTTCATTTATTTTAACCAAATCAAAATGAAAAAATTTAGAAAAATACAAATAGATTACTACTTAATTGTTTTTTATAGTGCACCATATATACCTTTAAATTCTTCATAATATGCCCCTACATTTTTTTCATTATTTTGTCACTAAGAAATGTAATTAAAAATGTATATTGTCCAGTAAAGTGTTTGCACCTTGATAATGCCTAGGAGGTCTTAAAATGGATATAAATATGTTTATAAAGCTTTTTGATGTTCTTATTCTTGACAAAAGATCTACAATTAATATTAAAATCAGATGTTTTAGACACTGACAAATACCTACTTCCAGAAACTATAGGCTCTTGTGGTCAACGGAGAAGACAGTTTCTGTCTGCCTCGTCTTCCACATTTGAAATATAGTTAATCCTACAAAGGAGCAAAAGGGCTTCCGGGAGCTATGCATTAACCCCGAGGGCGGATTCCCCAGCGCACCCTTCCCATTCCATTTCCAGCCCTACAGGGAGGGTTAGTGTCGCCGTATCCTCTGACAGACCATCGGCCTTCCGGGAAGTGCGGACTTGACATTCGGAGACTGGGCGTGTGCGGCAGCTAGAGCTGATCCATGCTCTCAAACTGTCGTGAGAACTACCTGCCGTGTTCGTTTCTGCACAATGACAGGGCTATTAAGCATATTACGGTATACTTCCTCTGCTTACGTCTTATACACCCAGGGGCGAAGCTTTTCCCAGTCATTACAGCAGAATGTCCACCATGTAAAGAAACACAACTTTAAGTTAAAAACAGCATGACTTTAGAGATGCGTGTATCTCTGTGCTGTGCAGACAAGATACTGAGCACCTCCTGGGATGACAGGGAGGTTCCCAGCATAGTGAGGTCTTCCCCTGGAAAATGTCACACCTGTGTTTGCAAGATAGGAGCCGGGAGGGCGATCCGTTTAAACTGAGCCTGAGCTGACAAATGTGAAGAGCACGTCTCAGAAGACACGACGCAGTAGGAGACGCAGATGGGGCGTCGCATGAGTCGCGAGAAGCTGAAAGGACAGACCTCCCTTTACGCCAGCAATGCAGGGCATAGTTAAATCGGGGTGAAGGCGTGAGGAACAGCGAAGGGCGGTCTACTCTCGCTGGACCCTAGGCAACAAGCCCATCGCTGAGAACGCTGTTGTCTCCTCTCTTTAAGAACGACGGAAACCCTTCTTTTCCCAGATACGGGGTAGGTGCGATGTCAGATCCACTTGCTGTTGACATATACTGTCTGGTGTTGGAGGCAAAAATACAAATGATAATATTAACTATGAAAACATAATTATCTTGGTACCAGAAGTTAGCATAATGGCTATGTTGCTGGACTCTCATGTAGTCGATCACAGTTTGAATCCCAGACCCGGTGGCTTAAAATTCACACCGGGCACGTGTGCGTGCATGCCCAAGATCCCGAGAGGAGAATGGAGGAGAAGGGATTGAGGCGTGGCCATCCCCCCTGGGGGGTGATTTCTCACTTTCTGTCTCTTTGTCTCTTTCTGTCTTTTCTGTCTTTCTGGAGAGCGCACGCACCCTATAGCAAAAATAAATAAATAAATAAATAAAAAATAAAACCAAGAAAACATAATTATCTTCATATATAGAGACCACATCCTTTTGGCTATCATTAAGATTTACTTGGATATTTTCTTTCTTTTATTTATTTTTATTAGACAGATTTTTGCCACAGGATACATGCACTTGCTAGAGAGAGAGACAGAGAGTCAGAAAGTTAGAAATCCCCCACAGAGAGGATGGCCACCCCACAATCCCTTCTCCTCCATTCTCCTCTCGGGATCTTGGGCAGGCATGCACACGCAGCCAGCGTGAGTTTCAAGTGGCCGGATCTGGGACTCAAACCGTGGTTAGCCATGTGGGAGTCCAGTGACATAAGCATTACGCCATGCTGGTCCCAACTTGGGTGTTTTCTTAGTCCTCCTAGCCACCTATTTAACAAAGATGGAAAGAAAATGTATACAATATTGAATGTGAGATTATTGACAGGTTTTCTTCTCTATTATAAGGCACATGCACTTGACACATAGAGACACAGAGAGAGAGACAGAGAGGGGGAGAATGAGAACGCACCCCTCAGGGGTGGCCATGCCTCAATTTCGTCTTCTTTATTTCTCTCTCAGGATTTTTGGCACACATGCACATGAGCCTGGTGTACTTTCCAGGCTGCTAGATCTGGGACTCGAACTACCCAGCGGTCATGTGGGAGCCAGCCACCTTAACCACCACACCACTGGCTGGCTCCATAGGCTTTTATTATGCAATAAATTTTGCTTTTTGACTAAATTTTAATCAACATTTAATAAGCATAGTATGAAATTCGTGTCCTTTGGCTTAGTACATTGCAATAGGTCTACTGATGCATATAAATATGACCAAAATTCAGAAATGAAAGTGAAATCATGTTTACTTTGGACATAATTTGTTGAGTTACACTAAGACAGTGTGACATAATTAGGTTGACAGTAGCAGAAATAAAGAGTGAGAGACACATTTCTAGACTAAAATGCTAAAATTGGAATGATTTGGTAATAAACCAAAGGAGGGAAGGAAAAACCCCAAGATGAAACTCAGCTGAGGAAATAGGAAGAGAATTTTAATCAACATTTAATAAGCATAGTATGAAATTCGTGTCCTTTGGCTTAGTACATTGCAATAGGTCTACTGATGCATATAAATATGACCAAAATTCAGAAATGAAAGTGAAATCATGTTTACTTTGGACATAATTTGTTGAGTTACACTAAGACAGTGTGACATAATTAGGTTGACAGTAGCAGAAATAAAGAGTGAGAGACACATTTCTAGACTACTAAGATGCTAAAATTGGAATGATTTGGTAATAAACCAAAGGAGGGGAAGGAAAAACCCCAAGATGAAACTTGGCTGAGGAAATAGGAAGAGAACAGGAGTGATGAGCTTGGTTTGGAAGATGTCGAGTAAAGTGTCATGGGACCAGCAGACGGCATAGTGGTTAGGTTGCTGGACTCCCATGTAGTTGAACACAGTTCCGGTTCTGGACTGGTGGCTTGAACCTCAAACTGGTGCATGCTCAAAATCCCGAGAGGAGATTGGGGGAGAACTGACTATGGCATGGTCATTCCCCTGGGGTGTTTCCTTCGCTTTCTATCTCTCAGCCTTTCCAGCAAGTGCACACATCCTATAGTAAAGATCTCTCTCTTAAAAAGAAAAAAAAAAAAAGTGTCAGGACCCAGGACATATTGGTAGCACCTCAAGCATGTAGAATAAATGACAAATTAATTGGCCCTACAGGGAGTTGAGAATGTTAAGGCAAACAAATGGTAAATCCCTGTCATGTGGGATTACCTAACACGTTACTACCTTTTTTACTTGAAGGATGTGTCCTCACATGCACACCTGAGTTACAGCCTCACAGCAAAACTCACTTCTCAGGGAGTGAAGAGGGCCTCTGCTCCCTTGTCCTGCTCTGGAAGCACGTGGCTACAATGAAAACATCTGCATGCTGACGTTCAGCATTCAGAATTAGTGACACCAAGACTGAGGCTCCGATTTCTGTAATCACAGGTGTGTAACAGATACGTGCACTACAGCGTCCTGGCTACACTGTGTGGTTAAGAAGGAGCCATCTTGCTCCCCGAGTTTTGGAAATGCCCTAGAACAGCCTCAGTTTCTGTCCATTCTTCATGCAGATTGTTCAGACTCAGGGATTCCATGAATTCTCGATATTCCAGAAGCTCCTCCCTTTCTTAAGATAGGTCATTTCTTGTTTCTTGCAAGAACTCGATGACAGAGAAATCACGCAGACTAAGAATATCAGTGGGCTAAGAATCCCATGGAAACGTCTGTTGCCCACGGTCTGTAAGAGTGAAATCCAATGGAGAAGAACTCCAGCTGAGAGTTAACCACAATTAGACCGAAATCGCTTTTGTTATTTTCTATATGAGGAAGTCCTGTATGTTAGCAAGACGTCTCCATGTTCAAGCTTTGGCCTACCTTCCTGGTCTTGAAATAGGCTATGAATAAATGCATATATACACAGATACCTGCATACGTAGATATTTCACGGACTGATGAGAACTGCAGTGTCAGAGTGTTGTATTTGCCTTAGCATATAGCTCATGAATAATCTTTCCAATCATAAATTCAGGTTGCATTCATAGTTTACACTTCCCTTAGACTCTTGTTCTTGTACTTCCTTGAGACAAATGTAGGTTCCTTACGTTCTAGGTCTTCACAACCAGCCTCAGAAAGGACATTGTTTTCCAAGTGATTATGTCTGGAAACTGAAACATCAACAAATGAAGCAGCTGGTAGTGGAACATGAATTAGCCCAAGACATACTTTTCAGCATGAGTGTGTTAGGCCGTGGCCCTGACTCCTGCATATTACATTCTTTTTTGCCTAAGATGAAATAGACATGATTGGGCATCAAAGAGAATTGTAATGTCCCTTCGGATTTCATTGAAACTATGTTTTCCTGCTAGCCACATTGCTGACTATGTGGGAATAAATTAGCTTCCTTTGAAAGCACCAGAAATACAAAACAATCAAAATGGTGTGACACTTGTTCTCTGGCAGAAATCTGCCCTTTGACTATTACTAGTGATTACATCGTGGCTTGAAAGTCTTACGGTATCTCAAGATCTCGTTTTCTCTATGGATAATAGAATGATTCTTTCGAGCCTTAGTCATGGAACCAAAGTCCACATCGACCCCTCTGCTCCAACCAAACATGGTCACAGAGGTGTAACTGTAAAGCCATACTCAGGTGACGAGAATGAGACAGGAACAAGCACAGCTCAGTGCCGGATGACCAGGACACAGAGGAGCAGCACGCGGTGATAAGGCAAGTGGATCAAATAATTCGGTGAGAAAAGCTAATCCTTACTTTCTGATGTTAATTAGAAATGTGTTTCATCTGTGGATCCTTTTCTTTGCCTGTTGGCTTTAACTTGAAAACAGCAAACAGGCCAGCCAGCCCTGGACTCTCCCATGGCTGACTGCATTTCGAGTCCTGGACCCGGTGGCTCGCTTTCTCACTTCCTCTCTCTTTCTCTGTCTCCCTGTCTCTTTCTGGTCAAAATAAAAAACAATTATAATAAATAAAGTTAAATAAATAATTTAAAAATATAAATAAATAAAATAAAAATACAACAAACAAAAATTCCTAAACAGAACACAAGCTTAACACCACCTGAAGGAGGAACTCCTACCCTTTCAAGATCCTGACTTTGACCATGTTTGGTTGTGTCCAAAGGGGTCAGAGCCCAAGGAGCCCAGATGTGGGCATTCAGACTAGGTTCTGACCACCCAGATCTGGGCTCTCGTACGTGTGTGCGTGTGCACTCTCACGTTGGCACCGTCCTCTCCTGCAGGATTGATCACACTACACACACAGAAACACTCAGGCCCGTGGTGGGGAGGGGGTCCTAGCACAAGTGCTTTGCCGGGGGCTTGAGGGGGCTGGGTGGAAGGTGTGCTTTTATCATGTCAGACAGAGCTGGAAAGGATAAGGGATTCCTCTGCCTCTAATGTCATGTCCCAGCTAACACCCTGAAGAATTTGAAATTCAAACATTAAGCTGACTTTTTGGGTGGTTGTAAAGTGTTTGTGAGAGGCCAGCAGGAGCAAGTGGTTAAGGCACTGAATACCCACCTGGCCGAGGGCAGTTGGAGACAAGGAAGCTTGAAACTCATGCCTGCTTCATGTAAGTGTGTGCCTAAAATCCTGAGAAGAGAATGGAGGAGAAGGGGTTGTGGCGTGGCCTTCCCCCCGGGGGCTGATTTCTCCTTTTCTATCTCCTTGTCTCTCTGGTGAGTGCATGCACTCTATGACAAAAGTCTTTCCAAAAGTTAATTAATTAAAGTGCGTTTGCTTGGTGTGTAACTTAAATATGTAGACACCTGTGTGTGGGTCACTTCTTATTCTCATTCTGGGCGCCATGTGTTTTCCAGGCAGTCCCGCATCCTGTGCATGTGGGACTGAGCAAAGGAAGATCCAAAGCCAGGGTCCTCGGATTGCTCTGTCGTGGAAGGTATGGCTTGGTTTCAAGTGGGATGCTGAAGATGGCAAAGTCTGATGTAGGCCAACTGGCTCAAATTAAAATGTATGTATTCTCTTGAGAATAAATGAAGACATTGTAGGCAAAGGACCTAGAAAACAGGAAGAGAAAGAGAGAAAATAAATATTACACATGAGAACTCTGACAGCGAGAGGAAGCACACATAACGTAAATCTGGGGACCTGGGATGAGCCCCCTGCAAGAAGGGTGGGTGTGAAGTACGCAGGGATGGCAGGGGGAGGGGGCAGAGCCGTGTTTGATTACACATGAATGGGAAAGCCTGCATTTTAGTCGGGGTAAAATGTCTCACTTACGGAACCAGAAGCTGGCGTAATGACTATGTCGTTGGACTCCCATGTAGTTGACCGTGGTTCAAGTCCCAGACCCAGTGGCTTAAACTCACACTGTGTACATGCCCAAGATCCCGAGAGGAGAATGGAGGAGAAGGGATTGTGGCATGGCCATCCCCCCTGGGGCGTGATTTCTCTCTTTCTTTCTCTCTTTCTCTGTCTTTCTGGCAAATGCACGTGCCAAAAATTTCTTCAGAACAAAACAGTCCCCCTTGCACGTGAATGTTTAGTACAGTGCAGTACTACCATACAGGGTATTTGAATGTTCATTTTGTTTTTAGAGGACTTTGATTTCTAAAATGTCTTTTAGAAAATAGCTATGGTGGCATACCCAACTAGTGCCCTGTGCTTTACAGACGGAGACCACAAGCAGAACTGAGGACGGTTTCTGGTCCAGACTAAAGGCTGGGTGCAGCAGTGGGCGCTCGTAATCCAGTGATTCTGCACCAGGAATCCAGTGGTTCATACCCAGTGACTTAGAAACCTATGATTCAGTGCTTTGGAAACCTGGAAATCAAGGATTTGTTCAGCTGTGATCCAGTGATTTGGGAACCTGAAATCCAGTGATCTGGGCACCTGGAATCCAGTAATCCAGGCACCTGGAATCCTCAGATTCAAGAACTTGTAAACTTCGTGATTTGGACACCTGTAATCCTAATGGTTAGTGAACCTGGGATCCCATGGTTCATGCTCCAGCAACCCAGTAATTCACACATCTGTAATCCCAGTGATTTGGAAGGAGATCATGATATGATGAGGTTTCCTCTTAAAAAAAAAATCTACATTTAAAAATTATATGAGCAAATGGCATGGAGGTTAAAGTAGCTGGATCTTACATGGTCCACTGTGAAGCTAAAATTCCTGACCCAGTGACTTGAAAAACACACCAGACGTGTGTGTGTGTGTGTGTGTGTGTGTGTGTGTGCACACAGGCATGTGCGCATGCACGTGCTCAAAATCCTGAGAGGACACTGGAGGAAAGGGGGTTGGGGTGTGGCCATTTCCCAGGGGTTGCTTTCTAACTTTCTTTCTCTCTCTCTCTCTCTCTCTCTCTCGACAGACGTCTTTGGAAAGAGCATGAGCCCTATAGCAAAAATATTTTTTTAAATGTATATACAAAGGCGCAAAAGATAGAAACATTTGAAGAAGAAAGCAAAATTGCTTACAATACCTCGCAGAAAAAAAAATTGAAAACAGGAAGTTAGGATGTTTCCTTTTTGACATAGAGACAATCATATAGTCTAGATATCATACATACACACCTAATTTCTTACAAGAATCACAAAACTTTTCATATCAAGTGATAAATTTATAATAAATCAAATAAATTCCATTGAGCAGGTGAAGATTTTGTTTTTAAGCTTTCACAGTCATTCTGGTAGGTTGATATTTATGATTTGCATTTTCTTTGTGATAAATTCAGGGAAAGGTGAATAGATTTGTTCCTTTTTTTCAAGAGAAGGCCATTTCCTTGAAATCTTACCATTTCCTTACCAAGGATCACTGAATTTAACTCTCTCAATTGATCTATAAAAATATTTTAATGACTCTTTTTGTGTAGTCCTAAATCTTCTCCTAAAATATCGTACCATTTTATATTCCGTGTGACTAATTCTTGTCTTACCACAACACTCGGAAGTAAATTAGTGAACTAAAAATAGAAGCAAAGTCAATTTGTAAATGATGTTACTGAAATCAGTAAATATAGAAGATACTAGAAAAATGTCATTAGAAAATTATCTTTTACGGGTTTAACAAGTGGGATGATGGTTAAGGTGCTGGATTCTCACATTTCCAACAGTTTCTTTGAGTCCTGGACCCAGTGGCTTAAAAGTCACACAGGGCACATGTGCATGTGTGCCCAAAAATCTCAATGGGAGAATGAAGGAGAAGGGGCGTGGCCTGGCAACCACCCCTGGGGGTTGATATGAAAAATCTCAATGGGAGAATGGAGGAGAAGGGGCGTGGCCTGGCCCCCACCCCTAGGGGTTGATATCTCTCTCTCTCTCTCTTTCTCTCTGTATCTCTCTCCAATGAGCACACATGCCTCATGGCAGAAAGACAAAAATAAATAAATAAAGGAAAATTATCTTTCATGTTAAAAACATATTTATCCCATTCCCAAAGAATTGTCCTAAT
Source organism: Tupaia belangeri chinensis (assembly GCF_000334495.1). Classification (NCBI taxonomy): domain Eukaryota; kingdom Metazoa; phylum Chordata; class Mammalia; order Scandentia; family Tupaiidae; genus Tupaia; species Tupaia belangeri. Next base: position 1,141,811 of record NW_006159999.1, on the reverse strand, counting down.
AAAAAATTGCCAAATCACACTTGACTTTTTAATTTCAACCTAATTGTACGTTATAATTCTAGTTCATACATTTTTTTCTCGGAATTCACCTTAATATAACTTACTTTTCACATTTTTAAGTGATTTTAAAAGTTCTGGTGCATCTCTATATGAGAAGATTTATTAAGATTTCACAAGAAAAGAAACTGCCTTCACAGGGTGTCTGGAGTCCGGGCCATGTCAGTGGGAGTTACAGTCCTGATAAGAAACAAAGGAGGACACTGACCCGAAATCAGCCTGCCAGCTGGAATTTCTGATGCTCACCTGCATGAGTGAAAGCTTGCACTGCAGCTCTGGTTCTTCCTAACCCCCTGGTAACAGTCAGTCTTATTACTTCCAGACTCACAAAAGAAATCTCAGTGATTTTCAGACTATATCATCACGTTGTACCTTGCCCTGACACTACTTCAAAGTAATCTCAGTAATGTTTCAAATCACTTTTTTGTTACAACCTATACCTTTGAATAAGTGAACAAATGTCGGCTGCTTTAGAGGGTCACCGAGGGCCTCCTTGTTGGAGACGTCTGTCTTTCTCGCCTTTCTTTATGTTTCTTTGGACAGGATGGAGTTAGGAATGCTGCTTGTGACGTCCTTCATAAAAAACTCCATTTCCAGAATGGACCAGGTATTTTACAGCGGTAGAATGTTGCTTGCTCACTCTTCCTTTCTTCCTCTTTCTTTAAAAAAATAAAAAAAAAATTGCCATCTTGAGATGGATACCATACTTCAGGTATAAAATATTGGTTTCCTTGACCAAAAGTGAAGATTTTCTACTGAGACTTCTCCCTCCAGACTTATTTCTAGTGGCCTCTATGCACTAAGTGTCTAGATAGCTCCAAGTGAACAGTTTCCAAACATCTGAATATTAGGGTCAGTATATTCTTCTCCACCTTGAATCTGATGCACAAAGGGTGAAAATGGAATAGAGGAGAGATTGCTGATCACCTCCTTCAGCTCGCCTCTGAGTGCTAAGATTGAACTTCAAGAATTGGGAAGAAATGCACCATCCATCAGATGACTAGAAGTTACCACAGGATTACAAAAAATATGGGAAAGCAAGACAATATCTCTCCTCCAAGGGAAAATAATAACACCTCTTCATCCTCAGACTGTACAATGAAACTCATGGAAATGTCTGATAAGGAAATTAGAATATTCATAATGACAAAGCGAACAGAGATGGAAGAGAAGAGAGGCAATGAACTGCAGAAGAGGTAGGAGAAAGGAGCTGATGAGTTCTAGGAGGTGAAGAAATTCTTGCAAGATCTAAAAGAGGATATAATATATACTCTAAAAATAATCAAATGGACCTGTTAGAGATGAAGGATTTAATACAGTAAGTCAAAATTTCCCTTGAAAGTATTAAAAGCAGACTAGATCATACAGAAAATTGGATCTCAAATGTAGAAGATAGAATATCTGGCCTAGAAAAATCCATGATGAAGACAGAAAATGGCCCAATATAACGAGAATAATATATGAGAAGTGCTAGATATCATCAAACATCCAAACATCCAGATAACTGGTATCCCAGAGGGTGAGGAGACTCATAAGGGCATTGATAATCTATTCCATGAAGTCCTGCAAGAAAACTTTTCAAACCTAGAGAGGCACTCAAAGATCCAGTCCCAAGAAATACAAAGGACCCCAAATAGAATCAATCCAAGAAGATCTCCAAGACACATTAGCCAGATAGACCAAAACCACAGACAAAGACAAGATACTAAGACTGGCAAGAGAGAAACAACAAGTTACTTCCAAAGAATATACCATCAGGCTAACAGCAGACTTCTCATTGGAAACAATGCAAGTGAGGAAAGAATGGGGAAATATATTCAAAGTGTTAAGGGAAAAGTAATTTCAACCAAGAATACTGTACCCGGCAAAATTATTATTATTATTATTATTATTATTAATATTATTTTTGGAGAGGTTTTTGCTATAGGGTGCATGCGCTTGTCAGACAGACAGAGAGAGACATAGAGACAGAAAGCGAGAAATCACCCCCGAGAGGGAATGGCCACGCCGCAATCCCTTCTCCATTCTCCTCTTGGGATCTTGGGCACACACGCACACATGCCTGGTGTGAGTTTAAGCCACCAGGTCTGGGATTCGAGCCGCGGTCGACTACGTAGGAGTTCAGCGACATAACCATTATGCTAAAGAAAGTGGCCAACTTAATTGTAGGGACAAGTCTGGAGTTGAATATTATATTCCAGAATTTGATCGGGATGATTGAACCACAACAGAAGATAGATTAAGTACATGAGACTGAACTGGTCAAAAGGCATTTTATGACTTGACTAAAAACATTGCTGATTTTCTTCTAGACTTTGTTTTCTGCTTTTAGGGATTTTTGTCCTGTCCTGAGCTGCCGATAGGTTCATGCACCTATTATTTGAACAGACTCCCAACCTATTTCCTGTCTTTAAGTTTTAAGTAAAGTTCCTTAGCATTTCTTTGATTTATTAAAGCTAAAACTGCTTTTCTTGAAATAAAAAAAATACATTAAAGGTACCTATTTATTGACCAGAGTAAGCATTCTAGCATCAGCCTGGTGCTACCTTACATTATATTCATTCTACTCAGAGTTTCACACCTGAAGTCAGAGGTGTATTCACTGCTATGTAAATACCAGCTAAACTGCCATTGAAAGTGGTTAGATTACTTAAGAAATGTTGTTAATCAATAAAATACGGGGTGGGGAAAGGAATGGAAAACAACTGTAGACACCTGAGATGGTGTGGGAGGAAGGTGGGAAATGGCAGAGGATGAGAAAGAGGGGTAAAATACATACATATAAAACTAGAAATGGAAAATTAATGATGATAACATGTATGATTAAGCCACTACTACTATGCTGTATATCTTAGATGGGAAATCACATTTTGTATGCTGTGACAATGCTCAGGGAATAAATGTAAATTAATTAATTAATTTAAACTGTTTCAGAAGAAAATTACAGTGCACTTGTACCTAGATTCTAGCTTTGTCTGTAGTTTTAGTTTAAGGTATTATATGAATCAATAAAATGTAGAAAAAATATTTGCAATAGGATACGTGTGCTCACCAGAGAGAGCGAGCGAGCAGGAGAAAGCACTCCCAGGTAGGTGGTCATACTGCAATCCCTTCCCCTCCATTCTACTTCCAGGATTTGGGGAACAAACTCATGTGTACCCAGCATGGTTTGTTTGTTTGTTTAGAGGATTTTTCCATAGGGTGTGTGTGCTTGGTAGAGAGAGAGAGAGAGAGAGAGAGAGAGAGAGAATGAGAGGGAAAGTAAGAAATCTCCCCTGGGGAGGATGGCCATGCCACAATCCCTTCTTCTCCATTCTTCTCCTTGGATTTTGGGCATACACACAAATGTGTCTAGTGTGATTTTCAAGCCACTGGGTATGAGACTTGAACCACGGTCCACCATGTGGGAGTCCAGCAATATGATTACTAGCCATCTGCTGGCCCCAGGCCCAGCTTGTTTCTCAAGCCTCTTGCCTGGGCGTCAATCATGCAGTCAGCCATGTGGGATCCAGTCACTTTAACCATGATACTGCCTGGCTGATCCTTCTGTTTGTTTGTTTGTTTGTTTGTTTTTTGGAGAGGTTTTTGCCATAGGGCGCGTGTGCTCGCCAGACACAAAGAGAGACAGAAAGCGAGAAATCACCCCCAGGGGGGATGGCCCCACCACAATCCCTTCTCCTCCATTCTCCTCTTGGGATCTTGGGCACGCACGCACACACGCCCGGTGTGAGTTTTAAGCCACCGGGTTCGGGACTCGAACTGCGGTTGACTACTGGGGAGTCCAGCGATATAGCCATTACGCTAACTGCTGGTCCCCCCCTTCTGTCTTTTTTGAGAAAAGACTTTTGTGACTTGCGATTTTTGTGAATAAATGTGACTTGTTCACCAAATACACCTCACTGAAAGAAGTGGCGCTGCTAAGGGTTTCCTCATTCCTAATGTCTTCCACAAACTAGGGTGAGTTAATACACAGTGAGGAAGAGCAACGCCTTTCCGAGGTCTCCCAGATCCATCGTAAGAACTCTGATAAATACTGCTAACACGCGCCCGACATGCATTGACCACTGTGTTTTACTAACAGGCTCACTACCGCTCCCAGCAGCTCTGAAGGTAGGCATTGCCATTAGGTCCCAGCGTTTCAGTTAGAAGTGAGGTGTCCATCAGCCAGCCCAGTAGGCGAAGCCACAGTGACAGAGCAGGGCTCTGCGGTGAGCTCCCGGAAATCCGAAACTCCTCCTAACCACCCTGGGGAACCTTAATGTTCAAGGAAGTCACATAGTCCCCTATTCATTTATGAATGTTTACAAGATTTGATGCATGCCTCTTCTGGAGAATTTATTGTTGTAGCAAGGAAAAATTATGCGTCTAATCTTTAGAACTGACTTGTAGCCAGAAGGCGTAGACAGCACCTGCTGTGACCAATTGTATTTGAATGAGTAACACATGTCTAGGAAGTTTAACTGAATCACTTAGAAGCTGTGGTTAGTGAATGGTACAACCAATGTTAATAGTTAGGTCTCTGAATTGCGTCATAATGCTTGGTTGTAGGAAGAGCAGTTACTAATCAAGGTTCCATGCAGCGTTTCAGCTACACAGGGCTTTGACGGTTACAGATGAGTTCAAATGCTTTTGGGTGGGTTCTGTGGCACAGAGGTAATGTACTTCTAGAACAAACCCGGAGTCCATGTGTAATTGAGGCTGGTCAACCTGGTGTACTCTGGGCACTCGGGCAGACACCCAGAATTTGACCGGCTGGAGGAGTTGTCGAACGTGATCACAGCATGGAGGCTCTGTGGACGATGCTCCTTGCTCTTCCTCTCAAGTGTGTGCACACACGCTCTATCATGAGTGAAGAGTAAAGGATTATTTTCATGTGACTTAAAAATAAATTACAGGGTCAGACACGACCAAGCACAGTTTGAGTTGAAGGCCTGGTGGATTGAAAATCATGCCAGGTGCATGTGCGTGCATGCCCAAAATCCTGAGAGGAGAATGGAGGAGAAGGGATTACCGCGTGGCCATTTCCCCTGGGAGTGATTTCTCACTTTCCCTTTCTCTATCTCTTTCTAGCAAGCACACACACCATATGGCAAAACCTTAAAATAAATAAATAAATTGCAAATAAGATTTTTGTGCAAGCAGGCAAAATGGTAGATAGCTCCCAAATATAAAACTCATATAGAAAGATAGATTTACAAAACATTCTTGACAAATTCAACTAAGAGTCGAGAACAGTTTAAACCACTCAGGAGTCAGTAATATAACATTGTGGGCGAATTTTGCTCGAGGAAGTATGATAATATATTTTCTTTTAAATGCAATCCAGTTTCAATTTTAGTCTCTGCTAAAATCTTGCTAAACACAGCAATAGGATTAAAAGAATAATGGCAGTTTTTACTACCTCTGTCTCAGATCTTCTGCTGCTGTAAAGAATCACAATACTTGGGACCAGAGTTGGCACAATGGCTATGTCGCTGGACTCCCATGTAGTTGACCATGGTTTGAGTCCCAGACCTGGTGAATTAAACTCACACTGGGCGTGTGTGTGTGCGTGCCCAAGACCCTGAGAGGAGAATGGAGGAGAAGGGATCGCAGCTTGGCCGTCCTCCCTGGACGGGGTTGGGGGGTGATTTCTCACTTTCTATCTCTTTGTCTCTCTTTTTGGTGAGTACATATGCCCTATAGCAAAAAGTCCCCTTCCCTCCCCAAAAAAAAAGAATCACAACACTTTATGTTAAAATCTCCCTTTACAATGAGAAATTCCTGATTTATTAATTTTTAATTACCTAGCTAAAATTTGGCCACAGCTGGGACTAGCAGATGGCATAATTGTCAGGCCACTGGACTCACGTGTAATCAATTGTGGTTCAAGTCCCGAACCCTGTGACTTGAAACTCATGCTGGGTGTCTGTGCATGCCTGCCCAAGATCCCTTGAGGAGAATGAAGGAGAAGGGCCATGGCATGGCCATCTCCTCTAAGGGATGATTTCTCACTTGTTGTCTCTGTCTCTCCAGCAAGCACACGTGCCCTATGGCAAAAATCTCTCTTAAAAAAAAAAATTGACCACACTTATAAAGGCAGTAAAGGATACAGCCAAGGTTTCAAAGAACAGAGGGAAAGTACAAATTTTATGTTTTATTTGGTATTGTTTGTGAAACTTTTGTCCTGAAAACCTTACCCCAAGTTGTAAGTAGATGAGAATTGTCTCAGTGACAATCTATAAATATCTAGCAAAATTTAAAACATACACATTTTAATCCAGAATTAAGTCTAGAAATTTACATGATAGAAATCCACATGTTTGTGAAGTGATGCTCCTGAAAAATGCTCTCCGTAGCAGTATTTGTAATATAGTGGGATATTTTAAATCACTTAAAAGTTAATCAATAGTGGATCATTGAGTAAAATATTGGATGCAGATATTATAAAATATTATAAGCCTTTGTAAAGATTTGAGTAAAAATTATTTGTGCTAACATGAAATGTATGAAAACAAAGACATTTTCCCAATATATCTACTTTAAGTTACAAAACCAAAAGACTGTAATTCAGAAAGAAAAGGGACCAGCAGTTAGCATAATGATTAATTTAAAAAGTATATGTTGGGCCCTTAAGGAGTTTGGTTATTTTTTTATTTTTTTTTCCCTTTCATTTCTTTTTTTTTTTTTAAATGTTCTTCTTCTTTATATCTACTTTAAGTTACAAAACCAAAAGACTGTAATTCAGAAAGAAAAGGGACCAGCAGTTAGCATAATGATTAATTTAAAAAGTATATGTTGGGCCCTTAAGGAGTTTGGTTATTTTTGAAAGCAGAATTATTAATGCTGTCTTTAAGAAATCTCAAACTCAGATTTTACTTGGAGAAACCATTAAATGTATTATCATCAAAGGAAGTTATATCAGAAATGATGGAAAATAAAACATTTAGAAAAGCCCTCCGATTAGTACACATTTCATTCCTACACTGAAATTCAGGAATGCATAATTGCCCTCAGGTGACCAGATTGAATATGGCCACCTAAATAATATTTCAGAAGCATTTCTTACAGGAGATAACCCTTTGAAGTCCTCCCCCCTTTTTTTTTCAGAGGGGTTTTCACTATAGGGCGCATGCGCTCGCCAGACAGATAGAGAGAGACATAGACAGAAAGCGAGAAATCACCCCCCCAGGGGGGATGGTCACGCCGCAATCCCTTCTCCTCCATTCTCCTCTCGGGATCTTGGGCACACACGCACACGCGCCCGGCGTGAGTTTTAAGCCACTGGGTCCAGGATGCGAACCGCGGTCGACTACATGGGAGTCCAGCGACATAGCCATTACGCTAACTGCTGGTTCCCAAATCCTCTCCTTTAGAAGCTTCACTTTCAATAGCTACCTCTTGCCAGAGTTTCTGTTCATCAGCTACAGGGAGGCCCTCGGTCTTGTTTACATATGAAGCGAAGCTGTGAAACGTGCATTTTTTTCATTTCTTTTAGGAGACATTTAAGTCACAAAGTGCTTGAACGCTTTGATTGCCTACTTCAGCAATGAGGCCGGACACAGCAGACTGACTGCTGTGGGGGAAGGTCTGGCCTCAGTGTCCCTGTGCTTTGGAAGAGCAGCACAATCGTTACAGCTGAGCGAGAATTGTCATTAACCATAGGTAGTTTGGGCTCTCGTTTCACGGCAAAACTGCTCATGAGACAGAAATGTCACTACTCTAAGCCCAGTTTGTCATTATTCAGTCAAACTTACACAACATAAATTTCAATTAATTAAGAAAAGCTTGTGTCAAAATAAAAGAGAGAAATCTGTGTCTTTTCATCATTGTTGTAATTTTTCAGTGTCAAAATCCCATTTTTAAATACTTCTAGTATTTTATATCTGCTGGTGTACTCCAAATTGCTAAATTCTCCAGTTTCGTTATTCTTTGGTATCACAAAAAGGGATATGTTTTAAGAAATGATACAAAGGAGGACGCACTAACTTACAAAAATACAGAAAGGCAAGGAAGTCAACTCGCTTCAGAAATCACCTTTCATCACCCTAATATCATCTGAAAATATTTCACTAAAAAATTCTTAAATCACTAATATGAGCTGCTGGTTTTCAGTGACTCATTATTGACTTCTGAACCAAACAATGTCTTCGATGTCTTTGCTTTGCTTTTTAAAATGCTGATTGATTTTGGTGAAATTTATTTAGCACTGAAGTGTATTAAGAAGTTCTTTATGTAGTTTTTTTTTTTTTTTT